>NC_133618.1:144318279-144350779 GCF_048593235.1 Sminthopsis crassicaudata | reverse complement strand
GAACACTGGGAAGTGAATGTAAACTATTAGCACTACTGTCTAACAAGAAAATGGTATTTACAACATATATTGTATCTAGGTTATACTGTAACATATGTAAAATGTATGGGATTGCCTGTCATCAAGGGGAGGGAGTAGAGGGAGGGAGGGGATAATTTGGAAAAATGAATACAAGGGATAATGTTTAAAAATATTTACTCATGCATATATACTGTCAAAAATTTATAAATAAATAAAATTTTAAAAAAAGAAAAGAAAAATTTAATGCCCTTGAATTGTGAGGGTCTGGTAGTCTGCTCAATTATAATCCTTCTCTGGAAGGAGATCTGTAAAATCTTGTCCTCTGTGTGCAGGTTTCTTGGGAGCTCTGAATCTCCTCCAGCTCTTGTCCTTTCTCAAATCGGACTGGTCTCCTTTCAGACTGCCTGGAGTCAAAACTCTATCCCAGAGTAGATTCTCTCAGACCCGATGCTGCCCTTCTTTTATCCTCCCAGAGAATAGGCAGGTGAGAACTCAATGGGGCGTGGGGAAATATTTCCACCAATGAACTTGCTCCTCTTAGAATTCCTAAGGTGTAAACTCCCTTTAAAGGCCCACCCAAAACAAAGGTCTGATCCAGAGAACTGTCAAGTCAACCTGAGTTCTCACCTTGTAATTGTCCAGACAACCTGAGTTCTCACCTGGTAATCCTAACAGAAAAAGAAAAAACTGATTACAGATTTATTAGAAAAAAACGTTTTTAGGTATACCCTAAGAACATAAAAATTTAGCATAATTCCCATCCTTTCCTTATTTACAATTCTATGGTAAGAGGCAACATTAGTTTGAGAAAGATCTCTATTTAGAGAGTCAAAAGCCAAGGGCTTAAATCCCAACTCAACAACTTGGGCAAGTAGCCATCTTCCTAAGTTTCACTTTTTTCATGACACCTCCAGAGGTCAATGTGAAAACCACAAGGTATAGAAATTGTTCAACTGAAAGTCATATTCAGAAAGCATTACTGTATAATCCCTCACTTGATTTTTTTTAATGGTGAATGTGAGTTAAGCTGGTGAAACATTAAATTGAAATATGGCATTTATCATTGCAAGAAAATGTAGTGATTTATTTTTTCAAATGGTTGAAACAAAAACTGTTACAATTCATAAAAGATGGTCATCAGAATATAAAACATATTTACATAACTTTCTTTTCCCCCCTGAGGCTGGGGTTAAGTGACTTGCCCAGGGTTACATAGCCAGGAAGTGTTAAGTGTCTGAGATCACATCTGAACTCGGGTCCTCCTGAATTCAAGGCTGGTGCTCTATCCACTGCGCCACCTAGCTGCCCTACATAACTAAACTTTACAAAGAAATTCTCTGTAGCCCCATGAGATCAGGAGGTAAAACAGTGCCTCCAGTTCACAGATGGGGAAACTAAGGCTCCAAAAGAAGATTGTTGCCCAAAGTTACAGAATTGGCAACTAGCATGCTTAGGACTGGAATCCAGATCTACAAATCTTTCCATCAGAAAATCCCATTAATTTAATTTTCTGAGGGATTAAGAAAGGCTATGAAAAAAGTAAAGATTCAAAATCAGTATAAAATTGGGATTAGATTATAGAAAAGAAAAGAGTAAATTATGCTGGGGAAAGCATTGTCTTAGTTTGCTGAGAAGCATACCTTGGTTTACAAATAGCCCATTGCAACCACTTGACATTGATTTTCTAAGTAGAAGGTCATCCATATAAGAGATGTTGATTAGTGATACTGATTACGTGGAGTCTTATTTGGGCTTAAAATGAATTCAGGATGACCCAGAAAGTACCTTTAAATGAAAAAATTCTCTCATGTTTGCTTGCCTTTTCCATGTAAGCTGATCTGAAAGTGTTCCGTGATGCATAACCAATAGCATAAACAAAGCAAAGCATACATAAAAATAAGTCTCTAGGAATAAAAACTAGATGATACTCAATTGCATAAGTACATAAGTTACAAATGTTAGCATATGGTTAACAAATAGCTTATACATTAAATGTTGGCAGGTATGATGGTTATTTCAAATCAACAGAGAAAAAGCCATTTGTCTTAGTTCTGAGAGTACAATGAAAGGAGCAAAATGTTTCTTATTGTAGATAAGTCTTTTTTTTTAAAAAAAGATGTTTAATATTTATTAAGCACATACCACATAAAAAACATCATGCTAAGAGATTTACAAAGATAAGTAAAAACAGGTTGGAGTGGTTTTGCCTGAATTACCTGGATAATTATGGCTTTGAAAGATTGACAAATATAAATAATCAGTTGAAGAGACAAAATTCTGTACTTATTTCCTGTGTGGGAGAAAACACTGGAGTTTCACATTATATATATTTCTAATGGTCATTTTATGGATTTGATAAAATCATTAGTCTTTCAAGGGTTTCCTCCTTGAAATAATACCTCTCTATTCCAGGGTCCTTAGATCCCATCTATTCTAAATAGATACAAAATACTATCCTACTGTGATCACTTCACTGACTAATATTTTTTCCCCAATGATATAATTGGAAATCTCTCAAAAAGTTTTATTGATGCCTTTTGTTTTGATACTAGTCATTTTCCTGTGTTTCCAGCCCCTCCCTCCTTTGGGAGCCCTCCTAGTTTACAAAGTGAAACCAGTAAGCAAGACCTGTAACTCAGAGGCCACTCTCAAAGACAACATTTACACAACATCCCATATCTACTAACTTTGGAACTAGGCTTGGTAAGGTAATCTGCTATCTAAGATAGCTCTTGTATTCTCTCACTTTCTTAATTGGTGTTGATTAATATTTTGTGTTGATTAAGCTTGTGCAGGAAATGATGAGTCAATATTTTTGCCTTTTCCCATGTCTCATTGACTCATTTAAATAGATTGGACTGAAGCTATTGAAATTGAAATGTCTTCTCATTTTTAGCATTTTTCTGATTTTATTTTACTTATACTTTTGCCATATTAATAAACTGGAAATTAGGGAGAGAGAAAGTAAATAATTCATTAATTGCAACATAATTTTAAAACTTATTTTAATTCTATATTGTGACACAGTGGATAGAATTTTGAGCCTAGAGACAGGAAGACTGAATTTAATTCCAACCTCAGACACTATTGTAAGTGGGCAAGTCATCTAAATTCTGTTTGCTTTAGTTTCCTCATAGGGATAATAAGAACTACCTATTATGGTGGTTGTGAAAAAAAATATAAGGTTATCATTGTACAAGCTCTGAGCACAGTGTCTGTCAGTAAGTACTATATAAATGCTAGCTATTATTATGTTGTAGACAGCTAATAGTAAAAGACAGAGAGTACATTAGAAATGTTGAGGGGAGAAAAAAGGGAGAAGAGAAAGAAAAAGAGAAAGAGAAGATGACAACAATATATGTCTCAATTTTCCCCACTCCAAGAAGATACCAGGAGGCAGATAAGTATCAAGAGTGCTAGATCTGGGGCACCTAGGTGGTGCAGTGGATAGAATACTAGCCTTGAAGTCAGGAGGACTTCTCCTGACTTCAGGAGGACCTGACAAATTTGACCTCAGATACTTAATACTTCCTAGCTGTGTGACCCTGGGCAAGTCACTTAACCCCAATTATCTCAGCAAAAAAATAAAAATAAAAATAAAAAAGAGTGCTGGATCTGAGCTAGAGGATCTGGATTCAAATACCATCTTTTCCAGTTATGAGATTTTTATGGCTGTGAATGTGTCATTAACTTCTCTAGGTCTCCATTTTCTCAATTGTGATTAAAGAATTGAATGAGATGACCTCAGAAGTCCTTTCCTATATTTATGATTCTCTAACCTCTTTCTCCATCCCATGTAAGTCAAACACCATCTCATGTAATTTTAGAAGTCCCTAACCACATGTGGTCTCCTGCTATTCTATTTGTGACCTCTATCTCACTTCTCATGAGGTATAATAGATTTATCATTTATCTTTATTGTATAGGACCTAATTTTTTCCTAATTCATCTCGTTCACTCTGTCTTTACTTACTTCCAAATCCATCCAGTTTCTATAACAGATGGAAGTTGGAATTGATATTTTCCATGTAATCTTCCATCTCTAGCTCTATGTTCCTATGATCTTATGCCTTCCAAGGATAGTCATTTCACTGTCTCATTCACTACTACCTTAAAATTTCTTAATCCCCTGATTTACTACAGATCCAACTTTGTGAGTCTTCACCACTGTGTAATACTTACTATCTAATTTCTCTACTAATGCTTCAGGGCTACTTAGCATACTTAAAGTTTGAAATCAAAGTTTATTTCACCCACTGCTAATTTATATTGAGGCTGAATTTGAACTCAGGTCTTCTTGATTCCAGCCCATCACTCTACCCATTGTGCCATCTAGCTGCCTCAAAAAACACTTGAAAAATGTTTCTGAGATGAAGTAATGATGACATTTATTTGAACTTCTTTTGGAACATTTAACTTCCTCTAAATTCCAATGCTTAGATATCTAAGACACAGAAAGGCCAAGAATCTTGTCCAAGGTCACATAGAGAGTCAGCAGCATAGCTAAGATGGCACAGATAGAACCCAGGGTCCCTAGTCTATTGTACTTGGATCTTTTTTCCCTCCTGCAGCCTTGTCTTTGGAGTCTTATGAGAGCCCAAAATGAAAAAAATAAATGCTGCATGAATAGGAATGTTTTCCCCCTAAATTCACTTTGCTCTAGCAAATCACAATTATATTTTGCATTGACAAAATGACTGCTTTTTCTGGAGTTCACAGCACTTAACACATTCCCACATTAATCCTTAGAGCACTCCTGTGGAGTAGGTGGGTGGAAAGCAATTTCAAATCCCTTTCTTTGCTGCCTTTCCAAGTCTTTCCTCTCAGTAGCTCAAGGAAAGCCATGAACTACTTTAGTTATAAGATTATGATTCACCCATCATTTCCCATTAACTCTATTAAAACAACTTTTGTACCTCTTAATGTCTGGGCAGCCAAGTGTGTAGGGAATTCAAGGAAACCCACAGACTGTCCAAGATGATGCACATGTGTGATCAGGTATTAGATACAAATTTCCTTTGTCCGGACTTGGAAAACTCCCATAGGACAAATAGGATTACATGTGATATTCCTTCATCTGTAGCTTCCTAAACCAGACTTTATTCCACTGATCTTACAATCTTCCTTTTTTTCCTCATGGCCTTATACCTGAGATTAGCCCTCAAGGAAAATCCTATGTAGTTTTCCAGAATGTGGTTTTGCTTTTATTTTCCCCAAAGAAATCATGTTTAATTATCTGCCTTTAATTCTTATTATATATGCCATATGCAGTACTCATTATATGTATGTTATTCTCAGTATTCTCTTTGCAGTTGGCCAAAAATAGGTGCATCTGTTTGCAGGTGTTTGGTCAATTTCCCTAGTATCAGACATCTTTTCTTCCTTTCAGATATCTTCCTCAAGTGTCTAGGACTTTCATATTGTCCCCTTCCTTGCTAAGAGTTCCCCATTATAAAAATCCACCTGTTCTCTCCCCTCCAGGCAAAAGGTCACATTAACAACCTTTCCTGACCTAGCCATCAAAACTGTGTCCCATTACTACAAGTTCTATTCTCCACTAACCAGTTGGATGAACAGTTCTGTAATAATATGCCAGAATATGGGTTATACTAGATTTTCTCACCTATCAAACAAAATATATGAATTTAAAATTTTTAATTCTTAAGATATCTTCCCTTTCCACCTTGCCCATTTAAAAAAGAAAAAACAAAAACAAAAACCATGGAATAAACATTCATAGTCAAGTAAAACTAAACCTTGCATTGGTCATGTCCAAATATATCTTGGGTTAATGATAGTGATAAAAGTCTGATTAGGCAGGACAGAGAAAGGAAGGGGAACATGTAGATAGAACAGCTTGGTTGATAAGATGAAGTAAAGGAGAGAATGCTGGATATGACATTTGTTTTCCTGGTTCTGCTTAGTTTAAGTGTGTAAGTGTTGCTGTGCTTAAATCCTTAGATATTTTCCCAAGTTTCTTTGAATTCTTCTTATTAGTTTTTTTTTTATGATGCAATAACATTCTATTAAAACTCAATTCCACAATTTGTTCAGTTATGCCCCAATCAATGGACACTCATCTTGTTTCCAGATTTTTGTTAAGAACTGTTCCATTTATCCTACTATCAGAGTATCAGAAAGTTTTAGTCTTTAGAGATCATCTGACCCAATTTTCTGATTTAACAGGTAAAGAAATTGAGGCTTTTTTTTTTTTACAAGAAAATTCCATTCACTTTAAAAACAAGCCACAAAACTAAGTGTTTTATTTCAGCAAGAAGTCTGCAGTCATATATCTGTACTCCTCCTGCCAGTAAAAATTTCTTGCAAAAAAGTCCTCATTCATAATAACTGCTGAATAGAGCAATTTATAGTACCCCCACTGTGCTATTTAATTAAGCTTATTTAGCAATAGCAGCATTGTGATATAGTGGTAACAATACTAAACAGGGAGCCAACACACCACCCATATTCTGTGTAACTTCGGGCAAATTATTTAGTCTCTAAATCTCAGTTTCCTTGGTGAAATAGAAAAGTAATAATAAACAGCTACTGCATAACATCATGGACCCCAGTAGAAGTTCCTCAAACTCTTTCAAAGAAGGGACTTTGTCACTGCAGAACCCTAGTGTTCTTCACTAGTATTTATTGACATACTAATCTTTTTCTATGTCACTCAGAACTCTTATGTGAAATCACCTAACCTTATGGTACATGTGCAACATATGAAATGAAAATGTTACCTCCATTTAACCTCCATTTTACAGGGTTAGACACTGAGATGCAGAGATATCCTGATGTTTGTGGTTAAGGACCCACCAGCTCTTAACTCCTAATTTCCTATCTTAGCTCTTTGTTCCCCTGTCTACTCCCAGATTCTTTGCCTTCTTTGCTGTTCTCTTCCTCTTACCACCAGAATTCTGGTGGTAATTCTCCCAGAGCTTGCACTAAATCAGCATTTGGGTTACTACCTTTTAATTATTCACAATTACAGACATGTCTGTTCCTACAATAAGCTAGGAAAAGGGTAACATTTTCTAAGACATATGTGTTTAGAGTTGCTAGCAGATTTGTAAACTTATTAGAGCCTCCACACAACATATAATTAAGATCAAATTATCCAATAGTTAAAAATAGTGGCTGCCATTATTGTGCCATTGAAACACAAAGGAAAAAATATATGTGGTTTTACTTACCTAATGCCCAACTTTTCCCCCTGATATTTTCAGAGGGGTAAGTATTTATAGTTATGTGCCTCTATGAACCAAAACAATTTGTTAGTGTCAGAAACATTGTCACTGAAAGAATAAATAATATGAGGAACTTAGGAAGAGAACATAGAAGCAAAGGCAAGGGGAATGAAAAGAGAGAGAAGGGAGCAGAGAAACAAGGAAAGAAAAAAAAAAGGCTCTAAGACACTCCAACACTCCTTTTCTCTTGCCTTCAAGGCCTTTTGCCTTTACCCTTTGGCCTCTTCTTAATCTGAGATCCCTGAATATGTATTTGTAAACATTTTGGTAACTGCATTTCAATATGATTGATTTCCTGTGTAATAGTACATAGTTTATTTTATGTAGCCTTTCCTCATCTGCTAAGGGAGTTTGTTTCACTAAAAAGGTGGATCTTCCCAATTGCTACCAGTCAGATAGGTTATCTTTCCTGTGAAGAGGAACACTTTGAAAAAACTGGAGCAAGCAGTTTCTCCTGCCCATCACCAAAACATTTGTGTAATAAGAAACTTGGAGAGGAGTATTCAGGAAAATATCTATCTTTAATTACCTTTCCAAAATGAGGATAAAAATGGGGAAAAGATTTATCCAGGGATTTTAAGAGATGACATTTAGGAAGGAAGGGAAAGTTTTCCAGAGAAAGGGAATAGTCAGTATAAAAAAAGAGAGATGATAAATGAAGTGTCATGTGAGGAACAGCAAGAAATCCAGAATGATTGAGCCATAAAGTACATGGAAGAGAGTACTGTGTGAAAAGAATTTAAATTTGATTCTAGGGATAATAGGGAGCCACTAGAGTTTATTGAATGAATGAAGGGAAGTTTATGTAGTTAGTGCTGTACTTTATTTAAAAAATCACTTTGGAAGCCATATGGAGGATAAAGTAGAATGTGATGGCACTTAAAGGCATGTAAACCAAGAAGGAGGTTATTTCAATACCCCAGGTAAATGGCAATAAGGATCTGAACTAGACTAGTAACTATGTTAGTGGAAAGGAGGGGACAAACATAGGAGATATTATTATCTAAGTGGGGAAAAAACTGATGATATGTGAGGTGAATAAAACCAAAAATGGTACTGAGATTGGGAATCTGGGTAATTGCACTGTGGTACCCCCCCACAAAAAAAAGGGTAATTTTGGAAGAAGGATGACTTAGGAGCAGCTTAAGCTTGAGATGCCCATAAGACATGACAGCTTAAAATGTCCAAGAAGCATTTGAGAAAATAGGACTGTAATTCATGACAGGAATGCACATTTTTGTCATTTGATGATTGCAATGAAAAAAAAATCTAATTCTTCCAAGAAAATTCTCCTAAAATCCTCAAGTATGTCAGATGTGTAATGTTCCAATGCACCAAAAGCAATACATGTATGTTTTAGAATACATGGAGACTCAACTCTCTAAAGATGGCATTGCAGTGATGATGTATACTCCAGAGAGGATAGACTTTCTATTTTCTTTTCCCATTTTCCTTTTCAAATTTATGTCTTGGGTCACTTGAAGAAGTTTGGGAGAAGGGATTATAAAATCTTAGTATTGGTAAACATTTCCTGATTTTGTGGTCTTCTGCTTCCAAGTAAAACTGCAACTGAACATCCACAAAGAATAGATTGTTTAGCCTCTCTTTAAATATCTCTCTGGGGATGATCATGTGAACGTTTCCACATCAGTTAAGCTAGAATAAATATAATAAATGGTAGAATCCTTAAATCCTTAAAAAAACTTATTAAGAAAAGGTAGCAGTTTAAAAACATAAATGCAAAAATAAAAACATGAATTATATCAGGCTGGATGTCATGTGTGCTGAGATCTTTTAGAGTACTTAATAATATTGATAATTCACAAGTTGTATCAGTGAAGTACAACCACTGGTGGGTCCTATAAAAATGGAAAATCTTTGAATATAATCCCACCACAGACCAGGCTAGGGCCACCCTGGCTAAATATCAAGATTCTAATCACCTGGGTGATAATGATGATGATCTAGGGAATTGATGATGACTTCTATGTACTAAAAATTCCAACATTTGGAATTCAAAACTCTTCACAGTCAGACTCCAGCCCACATTTCTAGCTTTCTTGCCCATTGTTTTATTAACACTATGATCTAGCTAAATTAGCCTACTTGCTGTTTACTTAGTTCTACATCTAATTCTCCTTGCCTTTGCATTGTACTCTTTTCTCACCTCTGCCTCATAGAATTTCTAGTTTCATTTAGGATCAGTTCAAGTTTTACCTCCTACCCAAGGCCTATCTTCATTTTCCAGTCCCAAGTTCTCTCCTCACCTCTGGAAATCACTCTGGAAAATACACACACACACACACACACACACACACACACACACACACAATCTTATCACTATACATGTTTTTTTTTCTGCTCAGTAAACTAATCTCCTTGAAGGCAGGAACTGTTTTGGGTTGCCTTTGCATTCTTTGTGCTCTGCACAGAGTCTAGTAGAAACTTAATAAATAAATGTGGAATTACATTGATGAGTTAGGAACAATTAATATCAACATTTTACAATTGAAGAACTGAGCATCAGGTGAAATAACCTGATAAGAGTTAAGCATCTAATAAGTAATGAAGGTGAGATTTGAGGGAGGGAGTCTTCCTGATTTCTAAATCTAATAATACATTCTCTATACCAATCTTCATCTTAAATAGTTTCTTCTTCAGAGAATTGCAAAATAGTTGGGCACATAGTAGGGGCTTAATAAATGCTAGTTGAAGTGATTACTCAAAGATAGGGTAAACTGCAATAGCAATGTTGGAAGGCCTCAACCAATTGCAGAACATTTTAGGTTCCAAGTCATCTCCTTGCTCCCAAAATCCTGCTGATTCATTAGGCACTGGAGAGTAGTGCTAACACTCCTTTGATATGAGGATGCCCTGTCCTGCATTCTTCCCATCCATTTATAGTTAGCATTGGGATAAGGAAGAGTTAGGTATTGGAGAATAGCCTCTTTAACTTAAGGATCTCTTAATGTTTTCTCTTACTCAAATATAGTTAGTACTGATGCATTGTGCATCAGGATTTGAATGAGCATTAGGGGAGATAGAAAGAGGCATACTTATTATAAAGAGACAAGCCTGTCCTAACAAGGACCAGTAGAACAAAGACAACTTAGTACAGTGGTTAAAGTGCCGTGGATTCAGAAAAATCTGGGCTCAGCTTTTATCTCTGTTACTTGTTGTATGACTGTACAACTCATTTAACCTTTCTGATGTTGTCATCATCTGAACAACTAGAGGGCTGAAAAGAATGGTCTCCAAAAGAGAAAATTTAAGCTGTGAAGTTTAAATATTATGGAAGGTAATTCTAGCAAGTAAGCCATGGGTCTTAATTAAAGTGTCATTGATCTAAAACTAGAAGGAAACTTGGTCAACATTTAATCCACAGATGAGGAATATGTTGCTCATCAAACAGAATCTGAATTCAAACCCACTATCACTGACTCCAAGTCAAGTGGTCTTTTTATTTATTACCCAAATCACCACCTGAATAATTCAGAAGGGGATAGGTCTTTTACTATATTTTTTCTGGAAAGTTCTATTAGTAGGAAATGTATAAAGGATAGCCTGACCTCCCTTTTACTTAATGCCCCTTGGGATGGAGATGGGAAAGCATGTGGGATAAGAATTGGGGGTACAGGTTGTGTCAGATAGTCATTCTGCTAACATTCTTCTCATCCTGAGCCTAAAAATCTATTCTAGCTCCCTAGCCTTTCAGAAGCATGAATACCATCCTAAGAAACTCTAGTTTCTGACCTACTCCAGCACATAAGGGCAAAGTTTACAATTCCCTTAGATTCATACTTAGACTCTGAGAAAACAGGAGCCAGAGTTTTTGAACAAGAGAAAACTGAATGGGAACAATTAAACTGGCTACTTGTGGGTGTCTAATTTTTTATGGTAGCAGTTAATATATGTTCCACAGTTTTGACTTATGCTCATGTGTCATAATGGCTATGTGTCAGATCTACCATACCCCTCCTGAGTCCTGTGGTTCAGTGGATCATTCCTCTCAACAGCTACTTCTCCCATGGCAAGAGCTACAGAGAAAGTCACCTTCTGCATTGTAAATTAAAATACCTCTACCTCTTTCAATCTCCTTCCCTGCACAGTGCCAATAACCTAAAGCAAACTTTGTAAGAAGTCAGGAATATGCAAATGTTAAATTAAGGTAAATCAGCGAAACAAAAGGCAGGTAATAAAGCAAAAATTAATATAAACAGATCCTGGAGATCAGGAACCAGATAAATTTGCAAGGAGGAATCTTATCTATCAAAGTAGAGCCAGCCAAATGGTCAGAAAGGCCAGGAAGGCAAGCAGGCAGCCAATACACATTTATTAAGTATATATTAAGTATATATATATTAAGTATATATATCAACCTATCCCTCCAAAATTCAAAGGAGTCCAACCTGAGTTGAAAGCAGAAAAATTTTATTAGGGGGAAAACAGACACTAGTGCTGAGGCACCCCAGCACAAAGTACAAAGGAGCCCACAGCCCAGAAGAGGCAGAGGAGATTTATACTTGAAAATTGCAAAGGGGAGGTCCGGAGAAAGGATGGGGAAAACATAATGGACCCTCTTTTTCAGGAACAGGGAGGACACAGAAGCAGAGTGTCTTGCAGGAACAGTTTACCACAAGGCTGGTTTGGGGTACAGAGCCCAACAAGATCAGTCAGTGAGCACCAGCAAAGACATCTGGGAATGAACAAGACTGGCTCACTGTAGGCTCCTGATTGACTCCTTTCTGCAAATGAGCTTACTCATGTTCAGTGTATTGCCTGGTAAGGTAACCCACTGAAAACGGATATATTAGCTTTGGAGGAACTACAAAGAAAAGCCAAAAACCAACAACAACAACACCGTGATCCTGCCTTCATGGAGTTTCCATTCTAAAGGAGGAGGCAACATATGTATATGTACTATGTATGTACAAAATATATGCAATATAAATGGAAAGTAATTTCAGAGGAAAGGCATACATAATTGGAGATAAATAGCAGGGCTCTGGGAATTGGGAAAAGCCTCTTACAGGGAGTAGGATTTCAGCCAAGTTTTGAGTAAAACCTAGAGGCAGAAATAAAGGAGAAGGGGAGAGAGCATTCCAGATTTAGGGTTCAGCTGGTGAAAAGATATAGCCAAGAAAGGAAGGGTTGGTTGGGTGTAAGGAACTACAAGTTGGCCAAAGAAATTGGAAGTATATGCGAAGTGTTAAGAAGCCTACACTTGATACACGGCAGGAGATCATCATACAAGGCAACAATAAGACTATATGATGATCAGTTCTGATGGACATGGGCTCTCTTCAACAATGAGATGATTCAAACTAGTTCCAATTGTTCAGTAATGAAGAGAGTCATCTATACCCAGAGAGAACCATGGGAACTTAGTGTAGACCACAACATGGCATTCTCACTCTTTCTGTTATTGTTTGCTTTCATTTTTGTTTTCCTTCTCAGGTTTTTTTTTTCTTTCTAGATCCAATTTTTCTTGTGCAGCAAGATAACTGTATAAATATGTATGCATATATTGTATTTAACATATACTTTAACATATTTAACTTGTATTGGACTACCTGCCATGTAGGGGAGGAAGTGGGGGGAAGGAGGGGAAAATTTGGAACAGAAGGTTTTGCAAGGGTCAATGTTGTAAAATTACCCATGCATATTTTTGGTAAATAAGAATTATAATAGAAATTTAAAAAAAGAAAAAAAGAAGCCTGGGAAGATAGGATAGAGCCAGGTTGCAAAGGTTTTAAATGTCAAATATAGGATTTTATATTTGGAAATAATGAGGAACCACTGAGTTTATTTACAAGATGGAAGAGAGGAAGGGGAGAGCTATAGTCAAAATTGTGATTTAGGAAAATTTCTTTACCAAAGTGGAGGATGGATTGTAGTGGGAAGGGACTTGAGTCAGAGACCAAGCAGCAGGCTACTGCAATTGTCCACGATTAAGAGATATTGTAAAGATGGAAATAAAACTTTACAGATTGGCTATATAGGGTAGGTTCAATTGAGGAGTTGAGAATGACACCAATGTTATAAGCATGAGTGACTGGGAAAAGAATGAGGCCCTGAAAAGCAACAGAAAAGTCAGTGAGAAAAGAGGATTTGGAGGGAAATACTATAAATTCTATGTTGGACAGCTTGAGTTTGGGATGCCTATGAGATAACCAGTTTGAAATGTTACTCGCTAGAGCTACCCATTTTGCTAGGTTTCTAATATTATATACAAGTACATAACAACAACACTGTTTGGAAGTAGGTGACTTCTTTGCTTATGTTTAATGGCTACACAGGTGCTGTTACCTTAGAGATGCTTATCTCACTCCAATTGCAATGGAAAAACGATAAAACTAAGGAAAGTTGGATGTCACAAGATAGACCACAAGTTACTTTCCTCTAAGATAACTGATTATACTGAAATTCTTTTCTTTAACAGAAAATATTTCTGATTTAGCTAAATAATAGAATTATAGCTTTGTCCCACAAATTGCAGGAACTTTGTGTAATTGTTCCCGTAACACTGAGATATTTGAAGGACTTTATTATATACATGATAGATAACAAACCCCAAAACTTTTTTGCTTAGTAGTTTAGAATATGGGAATGAATATAATTTCAGGATGAATTGTTTAGATCTTACATATTTGTATCTTATTGTAACTAGGGTATCTTCCAACATTAGCTTATGAGGAAAAGATTTCATCTACTGTTCTCCTTCCATAATCATGGAAATTTGCCACAAAAGGAAAGAGTATATACCTGTAATAAATGAAAAATTGGGTTGAAATGTTTTGAAGAAAAAAAAAAGAGGGACTTCCAGGTGTGGAGGCAGACAGCTGCTTGAGCTCCGTGTTTTCTCTCAGGACTTACTTCATGACAAGCCTCGGAGCTAATGCTTGACTGGAAAAGAAACCCACAAATAATCACCAAGAGACGACATCCTTGAAATTCGCCAGAGAAGGTCTGTGTTTGCTCGGGGGAGGGTCGAACAGACTTGGCGCAGACTGAGGGCAGGCAGCTCACACAGCTCAGAGGGGGTGGGGGGAGAGGGGGGTGATCTCTTCTGTTTCTGTGAAAAGACGTTTACCCCAGTGTGGATGTTCCCTCTTGGAAGCAAGCCAGGAGCAGCAGAGAGGGTGTAAACACCGGAGGTGAAGAATAAAACCCCGGAAAGCTAGCGTCTCTCAGGACCGGCCACCCCCACCCCCACCCAGAGTGACTCAGTGTGCTCTCAGAGACTCAGAGCACAGACTCAGCGCAGCCATGGCTGTCCTGTTAGTGCCTCACTGCTGTCTCCCTCACTCTGTAGAGGAAGCCCATTAACACCATCCAGCCCCATCCCCCCCCCCCAAAAAAAACAGACCAAAACAGATTTCCACTCTGACAAAATGAACAAAAAATTCAAAAGGGCTCTAACCATTGACAGCTCCTGTATGGAGAGAGAGCAGACTTCAAACCCTGAGGAGACTAAAAGCAGATTGTCTCCAGAGGAATCCCCTAAGGGGGATATGATCTGCTCCTCAATACATAAGACCCTCATAGAGGAAATCAAAAAGGCTCTCACAAGAGAGCTAGAAGAGAAATGGGAAAAGGAAAGGGAAGCTTGGCAAGAGAATCTGGAGAAGTCATCCCAGGCATTTAAAGACAGAGTGGATAAAGAAATCTAATCATTGAAAAACAAAATTAGTGAATTAGAAAAGGTAAACAACTCCAAGGAAAACAGGATTAGTGAATTGGAAAAAGTAAACAACTCCAAGGAAAACAGGATTAGTGAATTGGAAAAAGTAAACAACTCCAAGGAAAACAGGATTAGTGAATTGGAAAAAGTAAACAACTCCAAGGAAAACAGGATTAGTGAGCTGGAAAAAGAAAACAGCTCTCTAAAAAATAAAATGGATTAAATGGAAAAAAATTACATAGAAGAAAAAAGCTCACTTAAAAATTCAATTGGACAATTACAAAAAGATATAAAAAAGTGAGTGAAGAAAATACATCATTGAAAATTAGACTCGAACAAGTAGAAATGAATGACTCAAGGAGAAACCAAGAAGTAGTCAAGCAAAACCAGAAAAACTAAACAGTTGATAAGAATTTCAAGTACTTTATTGGAAGACAACAGACCTGGAAAACAGATCCAGGAGAGACAATTTGAGAATAATCGGACTCCCTGAAAAATGTGAGGAAAAAAAGAGTCTGGACACTATTTTCCAGGAAATTATCAAAGAGAACTGCCCAGACGTTTTGGAAACAGAGAGTAAAATAGACATTGAAAAAATGCATCAATCACCTACTGAAAGGGATCCTAAAATCAAAACACCAAAAAATATAGTGGTCAAGTTCAAGAACCATCAGACCAAGGAAAAAATATTGGAAGCTACTAGAAAAAAGCAATTCAGATATGGAGGAGCTACAATAAGGATAACCCAGGATCTAGCACTATCCACATTAAAAGAACGAACGGCCTGGAATATGATATTCCAAAAGGCTAAGGATCTTGGTATGCAGCCAAGAATAACTTACCCAATAATACTTTTCCAGGGTAGAAGATGGACATTTAATGAAATAAATTAATTCCATCTATTCTTGATGAAAAAACCAGATCTACACAAAATGTTTGATCTTCAAATACAGAACACAAGAGATTTCTAAAAAGGTAAAAAGAAATCTTGAGAACTGTACTTCTGCCAAAAAAATATGTAAAGAACACATGTATAATTTGTCTTAGAAACTAGAGGTGGAAAGGAAATTATATCATAAAAAAGTGTAAAGTGGTGGTACTACATCTCATGAAGAGGCAAAGGTAACCTATTATATCTGAGAGAAAGAAAGGAGGGGGATGAACATAGTATGTATCAATAGACATATTCGATTTATGGTGAAACGTCTTCCACTTCATCGAAAAGTGAGAGGGAAGGAGTAAGCTAAGGGGAAAGGGAATATAGAAATTGTGAGAAAAAGGGGTAAAATAGGAAGAGGAACTTTAAGTTGGGGGAGGGATACAAAAAAGGGAGGGCTGTGAAAAGCAAGTGGTGTTCACAAGTTTAATACTGGGTAGGTGGGTAAGAGGAAAGGAAAGGAGAAAAGCATAAGCAGGGGTTAACAAAATGGCAAGCAATACAGGAATGGGGTAAACTCCCTCATAAAGAGGAAGCAGTTAGCAGACTGGAGTAAAAGCCAGAATCCTACTATATGTTGTTTACAGGAAACATACCTGAAACAGGGTGATAAATTCAAAATAAAAGTAAAAGGGTGGAGCAGAATCTACTATGCTTCAGGTGAAGCCAAAAAAGCAGGGGTAGCCATCCTCATCTCAGATCAAGCAAAAACAAAAATTGATCTAATTAAAAGAGATAAGGAAGGACATTATATCCTGCTAAAGGGCAGCATAGATAATGAAGTAGTATCAATATTAAACATATACACACCAACTGGTGCAGCATATAAATTCTTTTTTTTTTTTTTTTTTTTTTTTTTGAGGCTGGGGTTAAGTGACTTGCCCAGGGTGACACAGCTAGGAAGTATTAAGTATCTGAGATCAGATTTGAACTCGGGTCCTCCTGACTTCAAGGCTGGTACTCTATCCACTGTGCCACCTAGCTGCCCCAGCATCTAAATTCTTAAAAGAGAAATTAAGAGAGCTGCAAAAAGAAATAGACAGCAAAACTATAATAGTGGGAGATCTCAACCTTGCACTCTCAGAATTAGATAAATCAAACCATAAAATAAATAAGAAAGAAGTCAAAGAGGTAAATAGAATACTAGAAAAGTTTGATATGATAGATCTTTGGCAAAAGCTAAATGGAGACAGAAAGGAGTACACATTCTTCTCAGCAGTTCATGGAACCTATACAAAAATTGATCATATACTAGGACATAAAAACCTCAAAATCAAATGCAGTATGGCAGAAATAGTAAATGCATCCTTTTCAGACCACAATGCAATTAAAATTACATTTAATAAAAAGCTAGGGGGAAATAGACCAAAAAATAACTAGAAACTGAATAATCTCATACTAAAGAATGATTGGGTAAAACAGCAAATCATAGACATAATTAATAACTTTACCCAAGAAAATGACAATAATGAGACATCATACCAAAATGTGTGGGATACAGCCAAAGCAGTAATAAGGGGAAGCTTTATATCTCAAAAGCCTACTTGCATAAAATAGAGAAAGAGAGGGCCAACGAATTGGGCTTACAACTAAAATTGCTAGAAAAGGAACAAATTAAAAACCCTCAGACAAACAGGAAACTTGAAATTCTAAAAATAAAAGGTGAGATTAATAAAATTGAAAGTAAAAAAACTATTGAATTAATTAATAAAACAAATAGTTGGTTCTATGAAAAAACCAACAAAATAGACAAACCCTTAGTAAATCTGATTTAAAAAAGGAAAGAGGAAAAGCAAATTGTTAGTCTTAAAAATGAAAAGGGAGAACTCACCACTAAGGAAGAAGAAATTAGAACAATAGTTAGGAGGTACTTTACTCAACTTTATGCCAATAAATTCGATAACTTAAATGAAATGGAAGAATATCTTTAAAAATATAGCTTGCCCATATTAACAGAGAAAGAAGTAAATAGTCTAAATCATCCCATTTCAGAAAAAGAAATAGAACAAGCTATTAACTAACTTCCTAAGAAAAAATCCCTAGGACCAGATGGATTTACATGTGAATTCTACCAAACATTTAAAGAACAACTAACTCAAATGCTATATAAACTATTTGAAAAAATAGGGATTGAAGGAGTCCTACCAAATTTATTTTATGACACAGACATGGTACTGATACCTAAACCAGGTAGGCTGAAAACTGAGAAAGAAAATTATAGACCAATCTTTTTAATGAATATTGATGCTAAAATCTTAAATAAAATATTAACAAAAAGACTACAGAAAATCATCCCCAGGATAATACACTATGACCGAGTGGGATTTATACCAGGAATGCAGGGCTGGTTTAATATTAGGAAAACTATTATTATAATTGACCATATTAATAATCAAATTAATAAAAACCATATCATCATCTCAATAGATGCAGAAAAAGCATTTGATAAAATCCAACATCCATTCCTAATAAAAACACTTGAGAGTATAGGAATAAATGGGCTATTCCTTAAAATAATAAGGAGCATATATTTAAAACCTTCAATAAACATCATATGTAATGGTGATAAACTAGAACCTTTCCCTGTAAGATCAGGAGTGAAACAAGGTTGTCCACTATCACCATTACTATTCAATATAGTACTAGAAACTCTAGCCTTGGCAATAAGAGCCGAGAAAGAGATTCAAGGAATTAGAGTAGGTAATGATGAAACCAAACTATCACTCTTTGCAGATGACATGATGGTATACTTAGATAACCTCAAAGAACCTCAAAGCTAAAAAGCTATTAGAAATAATTCATAACTTTAGCAAAGTTGCAGGATACAAAATAAATCCACATAAATCCTCAGCATTTTTATACATTACCAACACAATCCAACAGCAAGAGATACAAAGAGAAATTCCATTCAAAATAATTGTTGATAGTATAAAATATTTGGGAATATATATACCAAAGGAAAGTCAGGAATTATATGAGCAAAATTACAAAACACTTGCCACAAAAATAAAGTCAGATTTAAATAATTGGAAAGACATTAAGTGCTCTTGGATAGGCCAAGCAAATATAATAAAGATGACAATACTCCCTAAACTAATCTATTTATTTAGTGCTATACCAATCAGACTACCAAGAAACTATTTTAATGACCTAGAAAAAATAACAACAAAATTCATATGGAAGAACAAAAGGTCGAGAATTTCAAGGGAAGTAATGAAAAAAAATAAAATGAAGGTGGTCTAGCTGTATCTGATCTAGAACTATATTATAAAGCAGCAGTTACCAAAACCATTTGGTATTGGCTAAGAAATAGACTAGTTGATCAGTGGCATAGGTTAGGTTCACTGGGCAAGATAGTGAATAAAAATAGCAATCTAGTGTTTGACAAACTCAAAGATCCCAACATTTGGAATAAGAATTCATTATTTGACAAAAACTGCTGGGAAAATTGGAAATTAATATGGCAGAAACTAGGCATGGACCCACACTTAACACCACATACTAAGATAAGATCAAAATGGGTCCATGATTTAGGCATAAAGAATGAGATTATAAATAAATTAGAGGAACATAGGATAGTTTACCTCTCATACTTGTGGAGGAGGAAGGAATTTGTGACCAAAGGAGAACTAGAGATCATTATTGATCACAAAATAGAAAATTTTGATTACATCAAATTAAAAGCTTTTGTACAAACAAAACTAATGCAAACAAGATTAGAAGGGAAGTAACAAATTGGGAAAACATTTTTACAGCTAAAGGTTCTGATAAAGGCCTCATCTCCAAAATATACAGAGAATTGACTTTAATTTATAAGAAATCAAGCCATTCTCCAATTGATAAATGGTCAAAGGATATGAACAGACAATTTTCAGATGATGAAATTGAAACTATTTCCACTCATATGAAAGAGTGTTCCAAATCACTATTGATCAGAGAAATGCAAATTAAGACAACTCTGAGATACCACTACACACCTGCCAGATTGGCTAAGATGACAGGAAAAAATAATGATGACTGTTGGAGGGGATGTGGAAAAACTGGGACACTGATGCATTGTTGGTGGAGTTTTGAAAGAATCCAATCATTCTGGAGAGCAATCAGGAATTATGCCCAAAAAGTTATCAAACTGTACATACCCTTTGATCCAGCAGTGCTACTACTGGGCTTATATCCCAAAGAAATACTAAAGAAAGGAAAGGGACCTGTATGTGCCAAAATGTTTGTGGCAGCCCTTTTACTAGTGGCTAGAAATTGAAAAATGAATGGATGCCCATCAATTGGAGAATGGTTGGGTAACTTATGGTATATGAATGTTATGGAATATTATTGTTCTGTAAGAAATGACCAACAGGAGGAATACAGAGAGGCTTGGAGAGACTTACATCAACTGATGCTGAGTGAAATGAGCAGAAGTAGGAGATCATTATACACAGCAACGATGATATTGTATGAGAATGTATTCTGATGGAAGTGGATATCTTCAACATAGAGAAAAGCTAATCCATTTCTAATTGATCAATGATGGACAGAATCAACTACACCCAAAAAAGGAACACTGGGAAATGAGTGTAAACTGTTAGCATTTTTTTGTTTTTCTCCCCAGATTATTTTTACCTTCTGAATACAATTCTTCCTTTGCAACAACAACAACAACAAAATTCGGTTCTGCACATATATATTGTACCTAGGATATACTATAAGATATTTAATATGTATGGGAATGCCTGCCATCTAGGGGAGGGAGTGGAGGGAATGAGGGGAAAAATTCGGAACAGAAGGGAGTACAAGGGAAAATGTTGTAAAAAAAATTACCTATGCATATGTACTGTCAAAAAAATGTTATAATTATAAAATTAATTTTAAAAAAAGAGTACAGTTAGGTTCTGAAGCTATGGAGAGATATTTTCATATAATAGGTGTGATTTATTGATATAATTAATCTAAACTTTTCTCTTGAGTGATATTAGTTATCTATGTTATGCTATATCATTTTATGTTGTTATATTATATTTTATAAATAAAACAATAAACATAAAAAATAAATAAATGAAAATTTTTTTCCACTAAACTCATGTCATTTCAAAGTAAAAGTCATAGGGGCAGCCCATTATAGTGACTGAATGTCACAGTCAAGCTTAGAATTTCAGTCAGGTGGGAAAATTTCTTAATCCAGAGGAAATTTCCACTGGGGAAGTCAGGTCAGGAGAGTCCTATCTCAACCTATGGCAAAAGCCACCCTCCCCACCTTTCCTTGAGACAAAACTCCACCTGAAGCAATTTGCAGAAATTTTTTTCATTGCTGCTGACTTCATAGATCCTTGGCTCAATAATATTTTTTGATGATCATGCCTGAAAACACTCAGTCCTCAAACTTTTTAATTAAACTTTAAGAATTCTACATTTTAGGGCAAAAAAGATACTTCATTATTACAATTTCTCAAAGACTTATCAAATTCATTTTAATAACTCAGTAGGGAAATGACTTTTTTAAGAGTATTTCACAATAATTTAAACAAATTTCACGTGGGTATTTAAAATTCCACCAACTCAACTCCTATAATTGTGCCATTACCTTCATCCTCCTGGTCAGTTAAGCAGATAGAATAAAGCCAAAGGGAGAACATCAGGACATTTCAAATAAGTTTCAAAGCATAATTTACTAATAAGAATCTTAAGATCCTTATCCATATATTTCATTTATCAGAACTTTGAGGGTGTTATGGGATGTGAAACTTAATAACAAAATTAAGCTATATTTGAAGGCAGTTAGATGGCACAGTAAAGACAGCACCAGTTCTGGACTCAGGAAGACCCAAGTTCAAATCTACCCTCTGACACTGGCTAGCTGTGTAATCTTGGGCAAGTCACTTGACCCCAATTGCCTCCAAAGGGGAGAAAATATTAGAATATACTTGAGAGAGAATAGAATCAGTGAGAAGAGATCCTTTGTCATAATCTATAGGTAGTGGGCCATGCCAGGCACAATTTCCTTGGCAAGAACTTTGGAAACAAAGGGAGTAATGGATTTAGAACTAGGGAATGCTTCAACCTTGGTCAATGATGGAATCTTCATTTAAGTTTAAGTATGTAGTTTTCAAATAGGCCTGCTAGAGGTATGAGTATGAGGATAAGTATGAAGTAGAGAATGGAGGCTAGTTGGCTGATAATAATAAATGGCTGTTCTACTGGCTGACCGCCAATTCAGGTGAATGTCCATAATGATTTGCCTTGGGTATATTAATAAAATTTATCTGTAACCACTCAAAAAAAGAGTAAGCTAAATGATGGCCACCAAGGACTGTCATCTGAAATGCATATATCAATTAAAAGTTTGGCAATTTAGACAAAGGATCATTTACAAGTTTGTAAATCCTATAGAAATCCTGTTTGATTTATTACCCCTTGTGTATCACGATTCAGTGATACAAACTCTGGGGAAGGAGTGACTTACCTTTTTCAATCATCCAGACCTAAGAAACTGCTTTTGCTTGTACTTGTATTGCTGTTTCTACTTCATCTCAACATCATTGCAGGGAACAGAGTACTGTTGTTTTAATAAATATCAGGACTTTTATTCACATTCAGTAAACACAAGTTTATACACACAGCAAAGAGTTGTATTCAAAATATAATTTCATGATTTTCCCAAATGATCTCACATGAAACTCTTTTATTATTTAAAATTTCACTTGTATATTTCTCTACTTTGATTGGGAGAGGCCTGAACTGCAGTACTGTAGTTACACAATATACTGTCAGTAGTGCTCTTAAAATCTCATGACTTACAATGACCTTAGAAGGGGATTTTATCATATTCTTCTCCCACTAGTGAGTTATTGTTGTTTTCTAATTTAAGACAAGATAGCAATATTACATGATAGATATATTTATAATTAATAGTATTTAATTTAAAAAGAGAAACTTGTCTTAATGGTTTTTTCTTAGGCTTCATAATATGAAAGAAAATTTTACATATCAGATCATATGATATTAATTTAATCAAATGCATTTCAAATGTATCAATTCATAAGAAGTCATTTATTTTATTAGCCTTGGCATTTTCATACTAGTTACATCATAGTAGTTTATATAGTGCTTAGCACATCAGACTTTTTCTAGATTTTAAAAATTGCTTTAAGAAATTTCAAAGGATTGTGCTCAGTAGTCTTTTTAAAATGTTTAGTCTGATTTTTCAGTTGTAATTTGAATTCCTAAATCCAAATTGCTGAATTCCTGAACATCAACAAATATATTAACATTCCATGTAAATTAGGAAAAGTACCTTTTAAATGAAAGATCATTTTGTTCAATTGAATTCCTATAAGATTTGAATATTACAACCTCATCCTTTGCACAAGCTAGATACCATGTTGCACTTCAAAAGCATATACTTCTAACTATTGGAAGTAGTAGTGCAAATATTTGTTATCCCCTTGTACATACAAAAAATTTACTTCAATTATAATGTAGCTTTAAATTTTTCAACCTAATCAATCTTTGATTTATAATTACTACTGGTAATATTTAAATCTCATTTTTCACAAGGACTCATTCAGAAAAGTCATCGTGACAGTCCTAGATCCCTGTAATTGCTTCTTTATTTCTCTAAGTCATCTGAAAATCCAAATGAATTCCTTTTAGTTTTCTGAATTGCTAATTCTTTAATATAACTACTTAAAACAGAGCAAAGAAATAATTCTCTATCAACCAATTAGTTAACATGCCCTTACTAAACTGTTACTTAACCCTTCAAAGTATTATGAAATTTAATTTGTAATCTTATGTTGATTGGTGAAGGAAAACAGCAACTATCAAAGAGGCATTTCTTTAAAAATTTCTCCAATTTTCTTTTTATTTCAGTGCAACCAAAATTATTCCTCAAATATCCTTTTTCAAAACATCAAAACCCTTTTTAAGTCCTGTATTACCAATGCAGTGCAGACTCTAACTTTTCTTAATTTCTCTACCCATTCTTCTACTATCCCTACTTGCTTAAACTCATTTCATTACTTCTTTTACTTTCTTTTACTTGCTTAATTCCCTTAGTCTTGATTTTCAAATCATACAAGCAATCTTTACTCCACTGAGTTTTGCTTTATACTTCAACACAAGTTTTTACTATACTTATAGAAGTTTTAATTGAAAGACTGTCACCCTTTTTTGGAATCCTTTTGGCTTATAAATTTCATTTCAATTTCTTTAAGGCCTATAGATTTTTTTTTAATGTGACAATCAAATAAATCCAAATACAACTTACTGAGAACAACTGCAATGTTTAAGGTTCCTGATAGTTCCTTATTGATGACCTTGGAGAAGTCATCTATCTCCTCAAAGTTAACCTCTTTTATTCCAGAAAATAATTGCATAAAATAGGTTATTATGTTATTTGGTTAAAAGTTATAGTTTACATCTTATCAAAAGAGGAGCTAATTTCCTAAATCCTTATTTTAATTTAATTTAATTTTAAATTTACCTTAATTTGAAATAGTTATATAATTACTAATGGTAATAATTTAAAATTTTAAACTTTTACAAGGGTCATTAACTGCCAAGATTTGAAATTTCAGGGTCCACTATTTTGAATGTGTTTATGCTTTAATTTATGTTTGACAATGAGGGAAGAAATGTCCAGAAATAATTTGTAGTTTCCATTTTGTTCTTCCAAAATTCCTGGTTTTTACATTAATATTTATAAACCATACACTCATTTAATTTGATCTTTTGTAGTTTGAGCATACTCTGTCATTTGTACATGCATTTAATTTGTTCCTATACTTTTCTATAATACTATGTTTTTATTTAATGCTATCCTTAATATAAAACTTATCCTAACTTTTCATAGCCTTCACAGAAAAAAGTAAATTTTACTTATTTTCTTACTTGATTCATGGTTTTAAGAAGAGCTTTTCTTGTGGATTCAAAATTCCAAAGGAATTCACTTTCACTCTGGGAGTCCCAGTGTTGAACCAAATGGAGCTTGTTTAGTGTCCTCAAGTCAGTTGTTTAAAAGCAATAAGCAACAGAAGGTTAAATAAATTCCAACTTAACTTACTTTTTTATTACCTTGGAGAATGAAGGTGGTCTAGAATTTTCCTCTTCTTCCCTCTAATAAAAAAACAAACAGAAACACATTTCAATCTTGAACAAATATGTTTCTTTTTCAATTTTGAGTTGCAGAAATATTTAAATTTATAGGAGTTTTAATCAAATTTCTCCTATACTATTTTCCTAAGTTTTTCTTATTTTAATACTTCTCTGAATTTTACTGAATCTCTACTAAACAAATTTGATGATTAATAAACAGTTCTTAAAATTCAAACTGCAGTCTTACAGTCTTTCTAGTCATTTTAAAGTTCCCTTTTTATGTAGTAACTGCTCTGTCAATTTTTGATTTTTTCCCCAAACTTTATATGAAGTTTCCTGGTACCCCAAAAGTTCATCAAAATATTTCAGAGAAACATCCAAGTTCAGAAATTTTCAGTAAAAAAATTAATTATCTTTTTTCATAAATTTGGTTTCCAATTAGTTTTTATGTCTTATATTCTAATTAATATTTGTATCTGTCTTTAATCTCAGTAGTCTCCAACATTGCCAGTGTTGAACATAGGGGAAAAAAAGAGAGATTTGTCTTTGATTATGATTTTTGAAAAGTTTTTTTTCCAGCCTATTTCTATTGGTTGAACAATCTTTAAAAGAAAAGATGTAAGTAAAACACTTGCACAAAGTTAGCACAAAATAATAGTGTGCCACAGATAAAACAAATACTTATACAGGTAGACCCTTTAAAAAAGCGTGGACATGTCCCATAATTTATGACTATTTTTAATTTATTTAATGTGAAAAGAAAGAAGTTATAGTTACCAGGATGACCTGCTTGCTGGTATTAAAAATTTTTCCATAATCTTTACTCACTTCTTTATGAATTTTGCTTTCTCTTTGAAAAATGGTTAAAGAATTTAGTGTGCACAAACAAATTTAAGATCCACTTAGAATTGGGAATGCTTTAGCAAGATCTTCCTTCCTGAAAAGTTTCAAATATTGTGAAGATTCATACTGAGTTTCCCAATAATACCAGTAATTTATTTGATCTATGTGAGGTTCAGGAAAAAGCCTTAATTTTCTGAGGGTAGAATAATCAAAAGTTCCAAATATTTGTCAAAGCAAATCACCCAAGTTTCTAGTACTTTCTTACTATACTTTGCATATGGCTCTTTTATCATCCCCAACTGGACGGAGAGAGCTTTCCCCATTTCCATGAGATATGGATCAAAAAAGAATTTAAATCTTTTACTAATAAAAAATTTGCATAAGGTGGATCCATCCTATCGGAATGCTTGTCATGG
The DNA here is from genome assembly GCF_048593235.1 of Sminthopsis crassicaudata. Taxonomy (NCBI): domain Eukaryota; kingdom Metazoa; phylum Chordata; class Mammalia; order Dasyuromorphia; family Dasyuridae; genus Sminthopsis; species Sminthopsis crassicaudata. The sequence continues at coordinate 144,324,544 of NC_133618.1, read as the reverse complement.
CCCCATTATCTCTATGTGAGCACCCCAACAAGGAGGTTTCTTCACAGGAGCTCTCTTGAGGGAATTCTATGGGGACACCTCAACTCATAATTCCAGGGATTCCCTATTTTGTGCTAATGTGTCCGCTGAGAAGATCCAGAAGGCATTCCAAAAAGCCTCAAACTTTAGATTAAAATCAAATTTTAGTAAGCTCCTATAGTTAAAACTGTGAGAAGAAAAAAAGGAAGTTGGATAACTGCAGATAACTGGAGTTAGCAGGTTTCCTAGGCTGGCTGGTTTCCCAGACCTTTCAGTCAGTTAGCTGAGATGCTTGACTGGCTGAAAAGAAGTAAAACTGTAATTGCAAAATCGGTCCTTAGATTTTCCTAAATTCTCTTTTCCAAAAAGAAAAAAAAAATGGTGGGGGGAGGATTAATTTGGTGCATACTTAAAACTGATAGCCACTTTCTAACAGTTTTCAATTTTTCTTAATTCCAAATTCACCTGACTGCTCTAGAGTCTTTCTAACTAAAAGTTTTCTAATAGGGTAAGAACAAATTTAAGACAAAATAGCTGCTGGTTTGCATTTCAAGTCAAATTGGAGACCTCTTTCAAAATTAAAGTGACAAGACCATAAATTTAGAAGCAATAGGAAACTCATCACCTGAAATTTGGAGAAGCTTCCTATGGCTCAGAAATTTCTGATGGTGAAAATCAAAGAGGAATCCAACCTTCCAGGGCCATGCTTCTTAAGGGAACCAAACACGAAAATTCAACCAATGAACTCCATTTATGGTTCCCTTAGGGAAAGTAGCATATAGGAGGCTAGAGTCTACACCTTGAATCTCATCTGGGTCATCAGAAAGTGATTCCCAAAATTCCAATGCAATGTGCATCAAAAATACTCTGAGGCACTTTGTAAATATTATCCTAATCAAGGCACTGCAATATTTACTCCAGAAGCAGAAGGAAATGTGCACATACCCACAGGATTCAGGGAAGGACCAGGAGAAGGGGCAGTTGTTTCATGAGTGACTTCAAACTTAAGAGTTCAAAAATTCAGGCAAAAACAGGCCCCGTGCACACTGAAACAGTCGTAGCAGCACTTTTTGTGATAGCCATGCATTGTGGGGAGAAAAGAAAATGTCCATCATTTGAAAAAAGGCTATAGAAATTGTGCTACATGAATATATAATAGAAACTTAACTGTGTGATAAGAAATGATGGACATGAAGAATTTAGAGAAGACATACTAATAGCATGATGTGATAGCTAGGAGCCAGCACCTGGAATCAACAAGACTTGTCGAATATCCCACCTCAGACACAGACCCCTTGTGACCTTAGGTGATCCCACCTCAAGTTCTTTATTACTAAAATGAGAGGGTTGGGTTCAATGTCCGCATAAATCCCTTTCAGAGGCAGCTGGGTGGCACAGTGGATACAGCACCAGCCCTGAAGTCAGCGGGACCTGAGTTCAAATTTGTTCTCAGACACTTAACACTTCCTGGCGGTATGACCCTGGGCAAGTCACTTAACCCAACTGCCTCGTAAAAAATAATAATAATTTAAAAAATAAGTCCCTGATGGAAGTGGATATCTTCAACATAAAGAAGATCCAACTCACTTCCAGTTGATCAATGATGGACAGAAATAACTACACCCAGAGAAGGAACACTGGGAAGTGAATGTAAATTGTTAGCACTGCTGTCTATCTACCCAGGTTACTTATACCTTCGGAATCTAATACTTAATGTGCAACAAGAAAATGGTATTTACACACATATATTATATCTACGTTATACTATAACACATGTAAAATGTATGGGATTGCCTGTCATCGGGGGGAGGGAGTGGAGGGAGGGGAGGATAATTTGGAAAAATGAATACAAGGGATAATATTATTTTAAAAAATTACTCATGCATATATACTGTGGAAAAAAAATTCTAAATAAAAAAATTTTAAAAATAAAAATTAAAAAAAAAATAAAAAATAAAAAATAAGTCCCTTCCAGTTACAAATCTATGACCTTATGAACTTAGAGTAAAATACGTAGAACCAGGAAAGGAATATGCACAAATTCTATGAAAACATACCTAGAAAGAATAATAGTGATAGCAAAATACATTGTCTCTGAAGAGATGAAAACATATATATACATTATATATATATATATATATATATATATGTGTGTGTGTGTGTGTGTGTGTGTGTGTGTGTGTGTGTGTATAATATACCTCCCTTTAATCTTTCTGAAGTAGAAGACTGTGGAAATGGAACACTACTTTCATATTCTATTGATATGTTGTCTAATTTCCTAAATTGCTGTGTTTTTTTCTTTCTTTTTTTCATTAGAAGTAATATTTGCTGGACAAAGGAAGGGAAGGGATATATTCAGAAATCAAGGTGGTATAAAACTCAAGATATTAATATAATTTGGTTTAAAAAATATGTTGAGCACTAGTTTTCTAGAAAGATTTCCTCAACATCATACTTCTTGGAAAATGAAGAGAGTAGTTAGTGTGAAGAGGGTAGCTAAAAGACTAAAGCTCAAGAGTGTGGCAAAAGATAGGGACTTTGCCAGCCTCATCTTAGTGTGAGTTACTCAGGACAGATCTGATAGGAAGGGAATGATTATTCAGTAGCCCCTAAACTAGGTTTACTTTCAGCCTAAATCATAGGATGCTACTGAGTCAGATGTGAGTCTCAATGGGAAGGAAAGGAGGAAACAAGCATTTTTTAAAGTACTTACTACCTGCCAGGCACTTTACAACAATTGTCTCATGTGATCCTAATAATCATCCTGAGAAGTAGGTGTCATCTTTACATTCTGTTTTACAATTAAAGAAACTGAGTCAGAAGTTAAATGACTTTTCTGGAATAAGGCAACTTAGTATCTGAGGACTGATTTGAACTCCATCTGCCTGGCTCCATCAAACTGTTTGGGAGAATTGTAGTCACATTAGGTACCAAGGAAGAAGCAGGATGCTAAAAAGAAATAATGGACATCAAAAGATAAGGTAGAAGCCTGAAAAGCTAAATAAATAAATAAATAAATTTCTTCTAGTAAATAATTTTATCTAGGTCTAACCCTCCTATCAGAATGGTAGGAGGAAGTGTGTGCATGAGATACTATTGTTGTTTTAGAAGAAAACACAGCAATCACTGTGTGAGTCTGGTGAGTGCAGCTAAATTAGGAAGGGGCAAGGCAGAGCCCCCCTGAGATATACTAGCATGTCAGGAGAGGGTCAGAGAATGCAGGCAGTTGTTAAAGCCAAAGCTTTGAGAAGAGAAGCTGAGTAAGATAAATGATCTGATCCCCAACTCTCCTTTCAGTTGTGTTTCCTGATCTAGTTGAGACTCGCCAGCTAGAATTTCTACCCAGTTATTTTGTCTCTTCTCTCTCCCCTTCTCCCTCAACCTATTTCATTCCTTCTGACTTAGCTTTAACCTATATGTTATACCTTTCCAGCTCCTCTGCTTCCCCTTCTCTTGTCTTGGTCCATATCTAATCATGTTTTGAGAACATGGATAAAGGTTTTAAATAATTTAACAATCAATACCGTATAGTTTAATGTGACATAATGTTAATATATAAAAGGCAGTGTTATTCTACCTCATTGAGCTCTTTGTTGAGAAATTGATGAACAATGTACTGGACTTGGAGTTAGAAAGACTCTAATTGCACCTCCAGCCCTTCCTAGCTGTGTTGATTCCCACCCACAATTTCCTCATCTGTAAAATAAAGGTTTGAATTAGATGGTATCAAAGATCTCTTCCAACTCTAATCATGTGATCCAAATAATCCCTTCCTGTCCAAGACCTTGTTTCTGAAATCATTCCTCCTTTCTTCCTTCTATCTTCCATCTCTTTTTTTCACTGGTTCCATTCTTCTATTTATAAACAAATTATACTTCCCCTACAAATATTCCCCTTACATCCTGTGGTCCAATTTTAAAATAACTTATGCAAGGTCACAAGTATAATGAGCCTCAAAGGTAGGTTTTGAACCCAAGTTGTCAGTCCAGAGGCAATGTTCTTTCCTTTGTTGCACATTGCCTCTTGTCTTCCTTTTCGTTAAGTCATCCCACTACTGTCTCTACTCCGTTCACACAATTTGTAACATAGTCAAAATGTTTGCATATGAGTAAGGAAATGGTACCCCCTTCTTGCTGGCTGTTCCTTCTACTCACCAGCCTTGCCAGATATAGAATCTACATACCATACTAATCAATGACTATCTCTTTTGTCCTATTATAGAATTTGCTGTGTCAGCTCAGGCTATTAGTTGATATTGCCTTTGGCAATCTGCCTCTGGCTGCTTCTAGTAATTGAAATGCCAAAGAGAGGTGGCTTTTCCTCAAATGCACAGAAACTATTCTGAAAGAGCACCAGCAAGCCCCTCTCTACTGGCTAACAGAGGTGACCGGCTTCTGCTCCAAAGCCCAGATGCACAGGGGAAATTACCCTTCATAAAAACAGCTACAATCTTCTTTAGAACTGAAGGGGCCATTAAGGCACAAAATGGCAATTATGCTGATTTGTAATAAAACATATTTTAAAAACTTTAATTAAAAAAAAAAGAATTAAAAGGGATCTTGACCATCATCTCACCCAATCATCTCATTTTATAGGTAAAGAAACTGAGACCCACAGAGGGAGATGAAGTGATTTGTCTGATGTGACTTAGACAGGAAATGGCACAACTGAAATTTGAACCCAAAGATCCCGTGATTCTAAACCCAACTCATTTCTACCATGCCACACCGGTTCTGATCCCGTCTTGGCTCCTACTGAGTCCTACTGTAGCCATTTGTTACATAGACTGCTCCTTCTACTTTGCTTAAGAGTTGTTCTGGGGTGTTGATTAGGAATATTTTGCCCTTTGCTTCTCCTTCCCCTCATGTGATCATTTCACTATTGCTTAATATTTTGATCTATGAGATCCCTTCCAAATCAAGAATTATATAGGGTTCTATACTTACAGGTAATAAATCATATTTCTATCATGCTTTAAGGTTGGCAAAATGCTTTCCTTGTGGCAAACATGTGAGGTAGCTAGTGCATGATACTAGTCTGCCCATTTTTACAGATGAGAAAATTGAAAATCATAAAAGTCAATTGACTTGCCCATCTTCACAAAGCTTGTATCTGACCAAGTGAACTCTCCTCTACTAATTCCAGAATCAACAACTTAATTCGGTTCAATTCATCAGACATTTATTAAGCAAATTAGTATGATGTGCAAAGCAGAGGCAGTAAGACATGGTAAATAAAAAGTTGATGTCAGAAATCAAAATGATTCTAAGTCAGACTTGTTGACCCTAAGGAAACCACTTAACCTCTCTAGGCTTCCAAGGAGCTCTTTGAAGCTATCCATTGAAGGGAAAACATCTTCAGTAGAGGGAGTTTCCTTATAGAACATTACCCATACCAATGAAATCACATACCCAGTCCTTTCTTATCTCATGTGTAATACATCTGTAATATATACTGGAAATAGAAAGACAAAAATAAAAACAAAACAGTCTCTTCCTTCAAGGAGGCTGTGTTCAACTCGTTCAACTGGGATATAGTCTACTACCATACTCTTTCTAGTGCATACTCCATGCTGGCTCTATGACTCAACATTCCATTTATGAGGTCTAATGGATGCTTTCTGCTTTGTTAGTTAAGGAGCCATAAATTTGAAAATTTACAGGCTTTGTGGTCTAATGGAAGGGTAATTGTATAAGCTGGTGGCTATTCTTATCTCAGTTAGGCACTTGTTTGGTAACTTCATATAAATAGAGATCTTGGTTTTTTGAACTATAAAATGCTGCTGCATATTAATCACCATCTCTACTCCAGAAATGTTCAGATAAGCAGTCAATTCCCTGGATATTGTTTACCAGTAGAGATTATCTATATCACTCCCTGATATTCTTTGTTCAGATAGAGGCCTTGCCAGAAATAGGGGCTCCTTCTACTAGCTGAAGAAGGCATTAAATTTTCTGGTTGCCATGTCACACCATTGACTCAGGCTTAACTTGCAATATACTAAAACCTCTAGGTTTTTTTTATAACAATAGGTGTCATTGACAGCAGTAGGAAGGCAATAACTATTTATTAAGCATCTATTCTCTGTGTTAAATTCGTTATAAGTATTATCTCATTTGATCCTCACAACAATCCTTGAAGGTGAGTGCTATCATCTTCAGTTTGCAGGTGAAGAAACTGAAACAGTGACTTGCTTAGTGTCACACACTGAGGTCATATATGAACTCAGATTTTTCTAACTCTGAGC
>NC_133618.1:144180779-144313279 GCF_048593235.1 Sminthopsis crassicaudata | reverse complement strand
CATACACCCCCTACATATCCCCATCCAGATCTAGATTTATGATCCTCTCTTTTACATAAAAGGGAGAATGAGTTCTCAATAAGGGAAGTGACTCAGTCTAAAACTATTTCTAGGACATTATAGTCAGTTATTGTAATGAAGGCTTCTTTATTCGTTCATTCAAACTTCACAGAGAGTTGGACTTTGGGGGGCAATACTGGACTGTAGGGGTTGATAATATGTATCATCATGTTCATTATTTTATAGAATTATTTTCTAGATAATTCTGATAATTGTATATTTGGTAAACTATTAAAAACAGGCCAAGGCCTCCCACTGCTTTCAGGGCCATCTCCAGTTGTCCTGATCTATTGCATTCCAATGATGGCTCTGGAGAGGAAAGTGAGGTAAGTGATCTTGTCCAAACCTCCCTCATTTAAATCCAATTCCCATGCAAGTTATAACATCTCCTTTCTAACGTCTCGGTCCTCTTCGAGAACGAAGGACAAACAACAACCCAACAACCTGCGAATAATGGTAGCTGCCACACTGGGGACCCAACTGGTTCTAGTTGTGAAATGTTCCTTCCTTTGTTCCTTTGTTCCTCCCTTCCTTTGTTCCTTCCTTCTTTAATTCTTTCCTTCTTTCATTTTTTCTTCCTTCCTTCTTTCCTTCCTTACTTTTTTCTTCCTTCATTTGTTCCTTCCTTCCTTTGTTTCTTCCTTCCTTCTTTTCTTCCTTTTCTCCTTCCTTCCTTCCTTGCTTCCTGCCTTCCTTCATTTTTTCCTCTGACAACATAGGAAATTATAGCCTTACCTGCAGGTGCTTTGCCAAAAGGAATATAAATTTTGATTGCTGAAACCTCCCAAGATATTTTGGCTTTACAGGATAGATTTCTTCCTTAAGGACTATGTGTTAAACCCAAGTCACCCTGGCTCTCATTGATTGGTCAGCAATAGGTTCTAACCTAAACCTTATTTGATTATTATTTGGATTCTGATGGCTCAAAGTGAGTATAAAAAGCAATTGTTTCTTTTTTGAGCAGAAACTCTGAGGGTCTCCCTTGTCAAACTGATTTTTTGACTAAGTAAAAAAGGTCATTCTTTGCCTCATTTTTACCTAGACTTTATCACTGAATGGGTGTTGCCTTAGTCTAACTACCTGGGAAAGACTTAGCTTAAAAAGATCACGTTCTCCCACTGCATCAAATATCTGGCATTAGACCCAGATTGTTCAAGAGGGTGAGCCTGGCTACATTGCATAGCCCTGCCTCCCTTCAGTCCAATTCACTTGCATGTCATGGCATCACCTTCCTGTTGTCATGGTCCTCTTCGAGAAGGAAGGACAGACAACCATAACAACCATAATAACGGGTGGCTCTAAGCAACTTATTTACTCTTTCTGGGACTCAGTGTCTTCAACATGAAAATTATTTTTAAGATCCTTTTTGATTCTAAAAATCTGTGGTTCAGCTCAGTCAAAAGAAACTGCCAGATGGTGCCCTGAATGGGAAACAGGTTGACTAACTCCCACATACCTACTCTAGCAAAAACATGAAATTCACACCAGACTGAAGAATGATGAAGAAATTTAATGAGAAACTACTTTAAGCAATGTCTCCTATCTCAAGACTGCACAAAAAAGTTAGCTAGAATCCCTCAGGCAATAGGAAATGGGGGGCTCTCCCGTAAAGTGAGCGCTAAAACAACCAGAGATGGTTAGAAGCACCTGTATCCTACAAGGCTAAAGCAGGGGATTCTCTTAAGAAAGCCTTTCCATAATCAGAAAGTCCAGGGTGACAACTTTGGAAGTCCCAGAAAGTTAGTCAGAAATTATCAGTGACCAGCATCATTTCAGTGCTCAGGGTCCCTCGGCTCTCTATCCCAGTCTGAGTAGTAGTCACTGATGGAGCACTGAGGTGTCATCTGAAAGAATTCAGGCTCAGTCTCCAATCCAAGCAAGGGCATTTCTTTGGCCATTTAGGAAACAGGGAAGAAATACTCTGTGGGCTATTCTTAAGGGCGGAAACAGCAATCCAGTAGAATGAGGTGAGAGTTTATATAAAGAAGAAACAAACAGAAAAATTGTGGCAGAGCAGAAAAATTGCATCATCTTGGACAAGGATATGCATAGAAAAGGGCAAAAAGTCCTTTTGTACAGAAAAGTCACTCGCCCAGTCCCCCAGGGTCATCCTCAGCAGCTCACTTTCATTCTCCATATCAACTCTGTGGCCAGCATTTGTGCATTTACCTTTTTAACATCTCTCACATAGGCTCTCTCCACTCCTCTGCCACTGCCACCAATCTGGCTCTGGGCTTCCTTATTCCTGGATTATTGCAATAACTTGCTGGTTGGTTTCCTTGCCTCAAATATCTCCCCTCTCCAATTCATCCTGTATTCAAAGGTTAAAACCATCTTCTTCCCCTACTCAATAAATTCCAATGGATCCCTATTATTTCCAGGATCAAATATAAAATCCTTTATTTAGTGTTCAAAGCCCTGAATTATTGATTATTTCCAACTTATCCTGCATATATAGGTGTTTGGATGATATCTCCTCCCCCCCCCATCATAGTGTGAGCTTGTAGGAAGCAAGATGAGTAAATAAAAAATAAAAAAGCCCTGAACTATTGATTATTTCCAATTTATCCTGCCTACAGCTTGTGCATATATATGTATTTGGATGATATCTCCCCCCTCCATCATAGTGTGAGCGTGTAGGAAGCAAGGCGAGTAAATAAAAAGATAAAAGTATCTTTCTTTTGTGCCCTTCGTGCTTAGCACAGTGACTGGCTCATAGTGGATGCTTAATAATGTTAATTGATTGGCTGGTAGTGTATGAGAAGGCTTCTCAATGGAACAAAAAGCATGGACTTCATTCATGTTAAATGTTAAATTCGTTTGGAGGGTACTGGAGAAGTCTGCCAGGGAGGGTAGCAAAACAAAACACCAAAACCAATGTTCTTTGGTTGTTTACCATCCTGCAGTAAGTGCATTTGTAGAATAAGACTGAAAGTAAACAGAAACTCATATTCAGCAACTAGAAATAAAGCTCTTAAGATCACTTTTCAGTGAATGAAGCTAATGGAGCTGGTCACAGTTCAAGTGTAAGCAGTTGTTCTGATAGGAATAGAGTTCAACAAGGTAAGCCAGGCTCAGAATGACTAGTCTGGATTTTTAACATTACCAAAGCTTTTTTCTCTATTCTTGTAGTTGAAACTTGTTAAGAGCAATGTACTATCACCTGGGAAGGGATTCAATATACTTTCACTGTCCTTTCCCAGTTACATAAACTCAGTCAATGAATCAATATTTATCTAATACCTACTATGTGCCAGGCCCTGTCGTAATCCCTAGCTTTCTCTCATATGGTCACATTGTGGTTGGCAAAGGTCTGAAAGAGATATTCCTTATGGTCACCTGAGACCATGGTGATGTTGGCCTTCAATCAAAGGGTAGGTCAACCCTAAGGATAGCTAGAGTCCAGCCCACTCAGGAAAGTTTTAGATAACTAGGGAAAATCCAGAGCATTCTGAACTCAATGAGGAATAAGCTTCTGACACTATCTTCTCTAAATCCAAAGATTTTTGGACTCTTTAAATTTTGGAGAACCCACATTCCCTCCTGAGGGATCCTGATGGTCCCCATTTCCTGAAGCACCTGCAAGTCCATCTCTTTCAAGTGGGGCCCAAAACAGGCTACAGGTCTAGAAACTATTTAAAGTAAGCCATTTAGCAATCCTTCTAGGGATCTTATAACCTGAAGGGTCCATGTTTCTGAAGGTTTTTGTCTATAAAAACCAGGCTAAGTGGAGCCTTTCACAGACACCAAAATAAGCAACTGCTAAGCTTTTGGAACTGCATTTTCCCCAAAGCAACTATTTACCACATTGCTTTTGAAAAGCAATCACTCAGCTGTTATTGCTCCCTAGTTGCTATTGAACAGATGACACAGGGTCATACAAATGACCCTCTGTATAAAGTTGCCTATTATAAGTTGAATGATGAATGATGGTCCCTCTAGCAAGATGGGTGGGTCACAGTAGATTTCTATTGTTAAACAAAAATGGTGCATTCATTATATTCTAAATGGCACAAAAGCTTTGACAGGCACTGTTTTTGACTTTTTTCAATAACCTGGTGGCCCCCTACTCCCAGGGGTTCATCAGATTGTTGCTGAACTCAATACAGACACCAATTCAGTTTAGCCTACAATAGCTCAGAATTCTAAACTCAATAGATCCTGCAGCCTCAGCCTCCCTGATATTTGGGATCCCAGGCATGGGATAACCATATCAGTCTCAGTTTTCTGCAGTATATGTCCTTCACCATCAGCCTCTAAGTTGATATTGCTGTCTTCAAGATGAAGAAGCTGGAACTCCATGGCATAAAAAGTCAGTGGCAGAAATAGAAATCAACAGCCTTTTGATTTCTGTGCTAAGTTGTTCACTGCTCCCCATGCTTGAGCAAATCTTTAGTGCAAATTTTGTGTCTCTTTTCCTCTTCCTGCCCTCACCCCCAGCCTGCAACAGTAACTCAGTCCCCATTTACAATGACATTTTGGTCTTCTCTCCACTTATTTCAGTGTGCCTGAGATCCAAACAGGCACCCACTGCTTCCCCAGGCCAGCTTCCAGGCTTTGCTGCATGGCTGGGAAAAAGAATGTCTGGGATGTGACCAACGGTTAGCTGAATGTGCCTGGCCCAGGAAGCATTGCTAGAACATGACTGTAGAATTCCGGGAGAAGCTGACTGTCCTAGAACAGCCTGCACTTCCTGACGCACACAGGAACGTCTGTTCCCACCCGTCTCCCATCGGGGCTGCGAAGGAAAGAAGCCAGCCTTCATTACCTCTCATGATCCTTTCATGACTATTCGGGGCTTACCCAGTTGCTAAATAGAGCAGAGAGATATAGATATGGACTAAATGTATCTATAGGTAGATATAAATAATTACTTACCCTCTAACACATAATGTTCTCAGATGACCTGTGTATGTGTCTGACATAGCTACAACATATGAGTGTATGTGCACACAAACACATCTTTTTAATTTTTTAAAAATCTAAGTAAATCTCTCATTTCCATGGTATATGAATTTCCTGGTGAAGAAGTTTTCTGTGCTAATATACCTGTATTAGTCATCATACCTGTCCTGTAATATATAGTTGTACATTGTACACTATATTGGATTGTAGTTGTATGGTGTGGCCCAAGGTCACACACCTAGCATGTGTCAGAGCCACCAGGTATTGCCCCTCTCCCACACTTTAAATACTTTTTTTTTTCTTCCTTCTTGAGGTAGCTACATGGCTTAGAGGATAGAGTGACACACCCACAGTCAGGAATACTTGAATTCTAATGCAACATCAGATACTTACTGGCCTTGTCCCTCTGGACCAGTCAGTTAAGCTTTATTTGCTGTAAAATGGAGATATTAACAATACTTACCTCCCAGGTTGTTAGGATCAAATAAGATAATATTTGTAAAAAAAAAGAAATTGCTTAGCACAGTCCTTGACATGTAGTATGCATTATAAAAAAGGTTTTCCCCTTTCTTCTGTTAAATTAGTGTACTTGAGGGTACAATGGTTTTTTGATAGAAGAAATATTCTCAACTTGCTCATCTCCAGAATTCTGGCTCTAATTCACTATCTACTTTCTCTAAGATGTGGAATTTAAAGGAAGACTTAGAGTTCAGAGGAGCTTAGATTTCAAGCTGGAAAGGATTTCTGAAATTCTCTAGTCCAACCCTTCATTTTAGAAATGACAAACTGAGACCTATAGAGGTAAATGATTTGTCCAAGATCATCCAGGTAGTAAAAGAAAGAGCTAAGACCCAAGCCCATGCCTTCTTAACTCTGAAAGCAATGCTTTTTGTATTGCCCAAAAGGACCTCTTTTTACACTTGAGGGGTTTTCAGAAGTAATTCAATGTTCCCTCACCAATTATAAAGTCACATTATATTTGTAGAGAATATTAATATTGTAAAAAGCTTTCACATATTTTTCAGTTAAGCTGTACAGCAATCATGCGAAATAGGCAGAGTCCATATTATTAACCCCATTTTATAGATGAGGAAATTGAAGTTCAGAGAAATGACTTATCCAAGTTTGCATAGATGGTAAGTAGTAGAGTCAGGAGAAAATCCCAGCCTCTATGATCTATTGTAATTTGAGGCTTATCGAAATAGCATCTCTCAGTTTTAGCATCCTAATTAACAGAAACTCCCTTTATTGGTTAGAAAACAGCTGAGAATATACTGAACAATGGGTATTTTAGTTAGAAAATACACATTGAGGTGTGTTAGGTGACCATGGCATGTACAAAGAAATGTTTAAGCAGTAAAAATTGTGTGATGAACATTTCAGTTAAGCTCAGTAAACCTGATGAGAAAAATATTGCATAAAAAATGCAATTTTTCTCTCCCTTATTGCATAAACTTCTGATATAGGTAATTATTACATTTCTTCTCTCTAGGTACACTGAGATTCCAGTTGAGCTTCATCAATGAGGGTCCTTTACTTTATCTTCATTGTTTGGCTCTTGGCAGCTGCAGGTATGATGGAAACATGAAGAAAGATTAAAATGATGTATATATTAGGGGATTAAGAAACAGAATATAGCAAGTGAATTAGGAAGATATATACCAAAAAATATTGAATTCATCTCCCCAAGTAAAAGGAGATAGTTAATCTGGATCTTGAGTCAAGGGGATCTACCAATTTAACCCCACTTCTAAAGATTGGGATTTAGAACTATAGGTCAAATCCCATTATGGTGAAATCTGAAGGGACCATCTAAGTTATTTTGCTATATCAAATATAATGTACAATAAGGAATCAATTCACTGCTAAAAATGTTTTATATAGATATCTGTGTTATAATGGAATTAATATAAAGGATTTATATTAAAAATATCCAAACAGAGAACATCCTCTTTTCAGAAATCATACTGTTAAGTTTAATGAAGACCATTCTACCAATAGAGTAGAAAGATTTTTATCTTTTGTTCAAGAGTTCCTTCTTACTGGCAAACCACTTTTCATTAAAACAAAATTTTATTGATGATTTTTGTTACTTAGCATCTCCCAAAGTATTCTGTTGCTTTCCTTTTCTAAAGTGTCACTCCCCAAAATTTTTTTTAAAAAGAAAAAGTCAATTGGGCATACTGGCCAACATATGAAATGAGTCTGAGGTATTCTGTATTTTAATTCAGGATGCCTTACCTCTGCAAAAAAAAATAAGTAGGAGGAGGCTGGTAAACTTTTCACTTTTAGAGTCTACCTAAATATTTATTTAAAAGTCCCATGTGATGAACTGATGCTAAGTGAATATTATACACAGTAACAAGATTATGTGATGATCAACTGTGATGTATTTGATCTTTTCAACAATGGGGTGATTCAAGGCAATTTCAATAGATGTGATAGAAAGTGCCATTCATGGGACAGCTAGGTAGTGTAGTAGATAGAGCACCAGCCCCGAAGTCAGGAGGATCCCGAGTTCAAATATGACCTCAAGACACTTAACACTTCCTGGCTGTGTGATCCTGGTCAAGTCACTTAACCTCAAATGCCTCAGGGGGGGAAAGTGCCATTCACATCTAGAGAAAGAACTAAAGAGAGTGAATATAGTATTTTCACTTTTTTGTTATTGCTATTTTCTTCTGTTTTTTTTTTTTCTTCCTTGTATGTTTTTTTCTCTTTTGAGCTGATTTTTCTTGTGCAGCATGACGAAAATGGAAGTATGTTTAGAAAAATTGCACATGTTTTACTATACTGAATTGCTTGCTGTCTTGGGGAAGGAAGAGAGAAAGAGAGGGAGAAAAATTTGGAACACAAATTTTACAAAAATGAATGCCAGAAACTATCTTTGCATGTATTTGGAAAAAATAAAATATTATTTTAAAAAGAAGAAAAAAGGGGAAGGAAGTCCCCTGTGAGAAAATTTAGAAAAGAAAAAGTTTCTTAATGGATAATTGTTTTCTGCCAGTGGAACCTTACCTTTTTCTTTTCTGATGGTCTTTAACTCTATGTATTAAGGAGATGTCTAGCTTTTCTTGTTTGTAACTTCTAATGGTCAGAGGAAATTTTCACAATGATTTCATAGTTACTCTGTAGCAATGCATATTACAATATTTTTAAACTCCCCATATTTTCTCAGTTTTATGCTACATTGAGACCCCCATATTACAGCTATAATATTACAAGGCAAGGGGGAAATGACATTTTGTCTTGTCATTGATGGGGCAACTTTGTGTACTTATCCTCTTCAGCTTTTTAAAATTTCATTTCAACAGATTCATTTCACTTTTACATTGGATAGTAAAACTTTCTACTTGGTAGGGAGGAGGAAGGAACTGATAATCCTTTATAGCTGATTGATTTCCTCAAGGAATTCTGAAATTAGGATAACAACCTAGAAGGAAAGAAAACTCAAGTATGTGGTAGAAATGGAATTCTGCTGTTTTTTTTTTAAGAGACTAGGACTTGATCCTTACACTCATACAAACCTTCATTGTCAATCAGAAACCAGATACCATGGTTCGCCATAGCTTATGGGAAAAGAAAGGAGAAGGGCTAGCTAGTTCAGCAGTTTATAATATGAGAATATCTGGCAGTTACAAAAACTGTCCCAAGCAACTGCAAGGATTTTTTTCCAGATTTGAGGTTTCTCTTTTATGTGAGGTAGATTCTGAACTGTTCAATTTTATGGGGATCCAGATTTTAGGATACTCACCTGAGAGACTCAAATAACCTCAAAGATAATAAGTGCTACCTTCTAAGAATTTGTCCCAAGGGATCCTTGCGATAATGGAGACAATTAAGAAAAAAACTAGCTTAAAACATAGTTAAACTATCTATGGTGCCCAGGAAATAGATCATGTCTTATTTGAGAGTTCCCTGGACTCTCATTATACAGATATCAGTGAGAGCTGGAACTCTTTTTTCCTTCAATTTATATGTTTTTATAAAGTAAGGAAAGATGTGTGTTAGGAATTTTGGCCATTATTTACCATATTGTGAGGGGAAGGAGGAAGATATGGGGTGAGGGGGTAACATTGAAAGTTTGGCCTTTAATAAAAAAAAGAAGAAGAAGAAGAAGAAAAGAATTAAGGATAAAAGAATTAAGGATAATGTAAAAGAAAAAATGCAGGGCACAAAAAAGTGAATGGGTTATTTGAGGAAGTACTGAGTTCCCCTCTACTAGAGGTTTTCAAGTGGAGACTGGATGACCATTTTTCAAGGATTCTATAAAAGAAGTGTTTGCTCAATTACAAATTACAAATACCTCGGGCAAGTCACTGTCATCATTATATTAATTATTATCATTAATAACAATAAGTAGCAAAGAGGTTATATTTTCAAATATTTTAATCTAATTTAAGATAAATTAAAACTGATAATTTAAAATATTAACAAAGAGGCTCTAGCAAATATTAAAAATAAGATAGACTAAACCAGATTGGATTTATACCAGGGATGCAGGTTAGAATTAGCAGCAGCAGTAGTAGTAATAATAAAAATAAATGAAAGTTAATTCACCTCCCAAGTAACAGCTCTTCACATTCTTGAAGGAAGCTATTGTTTCCTTAAAATCTTTTTCAGTTCGTTTAACCAATAATCATATGGCAAGCCCTTCAGTATTCTGGTTCCCCTCCATGGAAAGCAGTTATCAGAATAGAACACAATACTACAGATAAAATCTGATTATGACAGAACTACCTCTTTCATTCCAGATCTTATGCCAATTTTACTATATGCATGAGTTCTTTTGGCTGCAGAATCACATTCTTTTAAAATAATAATAATTTGTAATTATTATAATTTAATTATTCTTAATATTAAAAAAAATTTGTGTTCCAAATCTCTCCTTCCCTTCTCTTTCTCCCCAAGGACTGAGAAGGAAAGTAAGATGATATCAGTTATATATGTGAAATTATGCAAAACATATTTTCATGTTGATCATGTTGCAAAAAAAAAAAGGCAAGGGAAAAAAACAAAGTGGAAAAAAATCATGCTTCAATATGATTTATCTCTCTCTGGAATTAAATTGCATTTTTCAATCATGAGTCCTTTGGAATTGTCTCAGATCACTATTGATCAAAGTTACTAAGTCATTTACAATTGATCACTGTACAATTTTGTTATTACTATATACCAAGCTCCTTAGTTCACTGGCCACTAATTCATATAGGTCTTCTCAGTTTTTTTCTGAAATCATCCATCTGTCCTTTCTTTATAAAACAGTTTTTTCCGTCACAATTAATATACTGAAATGTGTTCAGCCATTCCCCTTAATTTTCAATTTTTTGCCATCACAAAAGCTATAAAAATTTTTATGGTGTATGTATATATGTGTGTGTGTATGTATATATATATATATATATATATATATATATATATAACCTTTTACTTTTTCTTTGATCTCTTTGGCATACAAACCTAGCACACACTGTCAATTCATATCAAAAAGATAGTCTGTTAATATCTCAAGGTCTTTTTCAGACAAATTTATCTAACTCATCTTCTCTATCTTGTACTTGTGAAGCTGACTTTTAACTAAAGATAAGATTTTACATTTATAATAAATTTCATATTAATAGACTTAAACTAATGTAGTAACAAGCCAAGATCTTTTTTTTTTTTTTGGATTTTTGACTCTATCATCCAAAATTCTGACCTCTCCCTAAATTTGAATAATTTGTAAACATAAATATGACATTTATAGTAAGAATGAAGATATTGATAAAAATGTTAAAAACATATAGTTAAGCACATCAAACCATTGATGACTACACTTCAGTCAGATTATTCAAGAAATTCTGTATCTATATAATGTTGGTATCATTCAGTCTTTCTCTCTATACTCCCCACAAAGATATTATGAAAGATTGTCAAATGCTTTGCTAAAATCTAGGTAAATTATACATTCCCCTAGTCTTATCAGTTCAGTAGACCTAGTAAAGTAAAAGAATTCAGATGTGACCTGTTCTTGATGAAACCATGATGGTTCTTTTGATCTCTACTTCCATTTCTTGAAGTTATTACCTATTCCCTTAATAATACATTATAGTATTTTCCCAGGACATGAAATAGAGCTCCCTTGCATATAATTTGCAAACTACTTTCATTTCCTTTTGGGGGGTAAAATTGGAATAACATTTACTCTTCTCTAATCCTGTGATCCTTCTAATCCTTCTGATCCCATGATCATTCAAAGATCTTAAACAATGTTGCCTTTATTATATCAACCAATTCTTTCAGTATCCTGGGGTATAGTTCATCTGAATCCAAGGATGTGAATGATCAAGGGTACTGAGTACCTTTTAAATATTTCTCTTTTTATCATTGTTTTCAAAGCCTTTCATACCTTTTAAAAATTTGTTATTGCTACCTTTTGCTTTTACGCTGCCTAGATTTCTCCTTGAACTCCTTGATAACACTATCGTTTGCCCTTTTTTGTATCATTAACTTTTAGCAGTGTCAGATACATAGTAAAGACATAATAAACATTTACTAACTGAATGGCTATTGCTCCTACCTTTCAATCCCTATTTTTTATAAAAAAATTTTTTAAAAGAGGTTGGGGGAAATCAGCAAAATTAACAAATTCATTGAAAAAATCTGGCATTATATTCAGTGTTTCATACCTAGAGATTCCCCAAACTGCAAAGTAGAAGAAGGAGGTTTCATTTTTATAACTCTGCTTTCAGTCCTAGCTTATTTTCCAACTTTTGCAATATTAATTTTCAATTGAATTATGGTGATGATTTTTTTTTCTTTCCCCATTCATGTTTTTGTAGGAATTATATATGTTGTTTTCTTGGCTCTGCTTTCTTCACATTGTATCAGTTAATGTATTTTTATGCTTCTCTGAATTAAATATTAAGTAGTCAAACCCACAATTAATTGCTATTAATTAATTTAGAAATTCTGTTAACTGAATTATTAGGCAATTAATTGGAATATTAGGGAAGATTAGTACCCCTGGTATAGGGCTTGCTGAGCCCTTTTCAGGGATTCTTTCAATCAGGGCTGCTCTCCACCTCTGGTTCACCAAATTCTCACCTATGACTCCAAGAAGCTGTAGCATACATACCAGCCACATCCTAGTAAACTGTTTGGGCAGACAGACTAAACCAAGTAGAGGGTAAATGAAGGGTCTCAAATCCACTGGTAAGCTAATGAACTGTCTGCCCCAAACATGTGAAGACTTCTCTCAGTGGAAAGAACAGGTGAGAACAATTTTTTCCAAGCCCATGAGAACATCTGGAGTAGGTTTTACAGAACACTTAGAGCTTGGTTAGACATCAAAGGCACCAAGGTCATCCACTGCATCCCAGAGTCATCACCTGTTGACTTGGGAAGACAGAGGCCAACAGTTTTGCACAACTCTGCCTCACTAAAATACAATTTATGAGCAATTCAAAAGAAATCATCCATACCATTTTGCTGTTTTTACCTCAAAGTCCCATGGGGATACATGAGAGACACAGCATCAGGTGCAGATATACTGAGAGCTGTGGTCACAACCTGCTCACAGGCAGCCCAAGAAATAGGGTCATCTTCTCACTGGACTGAAGCAGCAGTGGGATTCAGAAACCCCATGGATGTCTGAGAAGCACCCTCACTTTTAAGAATCACACTGTTCATCTCCTAGTGTGAAGAAGGGACTGGAAAAATGGCCAAAAATTGTGCTTCACCTAATCCTGGACAGTTTATGTAGCAGGCATGGATCCCATCCCATGATTGGAATGCCCCCAAAATGTACAAAAACTTTTGTAAAGATGATTCCACTCACCAATGGTACATGGAATGTGTGCCTACTTATGGACAACATGAGATCCAGCACATCTGAAAGGCAAACTGCTCTGGTTGTGAAAGAACCCTGCAGGTATTACATGCAAATAACAGCCCTGAGTGCAACAAGGCTGGCAAATGAGGGCCAGATTACCAAAGTTGGAACCGAATACACATTTTCTGGAA
The DNA here is from genome assembly GCF_048593235.1 of Sminthopsis crassicaudata. Classification (NCBI taxonomy): domain Eukaryota; kingdom Metazoa; phylum Chordata; class Mammalia; order Dasyuromorphia; family Dasyuridae; genus Sminthopsis; species Sminthopsis crassicaudata. Next base: position 144,300,310 of record NC_133618.1, on the reverse strand, counting down.
TGAAGAGCACTGTGAAGCTGGTGTAGTTTTGCAATCAAAACTAACTAGTCAACAACCTTATATACTTCCACCAAGGAGCAAATGACAGTTTCATGATAATGTGATTGTCCCTTACAGGTAAGTGTGTATCATCAGTATGTATATCCCATCATGACAAATCTGGATGAGGTCAAAGAACATTTTTATGAATTTTATCTAGCCTGGAGATCCTCATGCTCAATGATGGACATTGAGGACAGGCTTTTAATTCTGGTCACAGACCATTAGACATGGCAGGGAGTCCTTAGAATGAATGGGGTCAGAAACTGCCACAGTCAGTTACTTCTGAAGACTTAGGCAACTCATGACCTTCTCATCACCAGTGGTGTCTTCTGTTTATGTAAATGCAATAAAATTTCATGGATGCAGCTTCCCAACAAACACTGGCATTTAATAGACTGTGTCATTGTAAGGAGAAGAGAAATGTAGAATGTGAGAGTGACAAAGGCACTAGATGGTGCAGGGAGCTGAACCAATTATAGACTTATTCTCTCTCAGCTACATAGTTGCATACAACAAAAGTGGCAGCCCTAACACAAGAAAACTAAACACAGATTAGAGCATTTGCTGTCAAAGCTGAGTCAACAAATGGTTGGCAACAGTGGAGCAGAAAAGAAGGGAGCAGTTTTCTGAGATGTGCATTTACTCATCTGGGCCAGAGTACTCATAACCAGATTGGGTTAAAAAAAATGATAAGGAAATTCAGAAACTACTCAATGAAAAATGAGAACTCCAGCAGGATATTTTGTCTGTCTCTAAGAAGGCAGCATTTAGCTCCATGAAAAGTAAAGTGCAATGAAACTTAGAGAGATGCATGATTCTTGGCTCAGTCAGAAGGCAGATGAAATTCAATTTTATTCTGATAGTAACAGTCCAAAGAGCTTTTTGTGATGTCATGACTATTAATAGACTGATTGATAGAGCCCATATTGATAAGATGATGAGATCATGATCCTAGAGAGATGGGCTGGACACTTGCTCAAGAGAGCTTCATCAACCAGTGCCAAAGTATTGATTATATATATATACCTAAAGTTGAAGTCAATCCCTCTCTAGCTGAACTTCCAAATGAAAAAGAGGTTTTGAATGCCATTTATCTCCTCTCATGTGGCAAAGGTCCTGGTGCTGATTCTATTTTTGTTGAGATTTACAATCCATGTGGCTCATTTCTTTTACAAAAGTTAACTGAAATGTTCTGTGTTATATGTCAAGAGGAGGCAATATTCCCCAGGTCAAGATTTCCTCCATTGATCTCTAGAAAGGGAAAGGAGATCTATTTTCCTGTGACAATCACAGTGGGGCAGAGAAGTCTCTCACTTGGTCATTGTAGTCCAGATGCTAGCCAGAGTCCTCCTTAATAGATTTATCCTTTACCTACAAGTAGGTCATCTACCCAAAAGTCAGTGTAACTTCATAAAACGGTTGAGAAATGAATATCAATGTGCTTGACATGCAACATTTGTTGATCTAAGGCCTTTGACACTGTTGTGAGAAACACTGAAAAATTAGGTTTCCACAGATTGTTGCAAGCTTCAAAGTAACTACTACTGACCAGCAGGTTTTCAGAATGTGGGAACTTAATGAAGGTTAAGTTTTCACAGAACAATTAAGTTTAGTCTCTCAGAAACTTTGAACAAACAAGGACTTGGAGAGCTAGGGAGGCAGAAGTGGACTCAGCCAATCAGAAAGTCTTGTGGTTTTGAGAAAACTACAAACTCAAGATAATAGCTGATCCAGCTCAAATTGCTTGGGGTCAATGACCAGACTAGAACAAATCACCACTGCACCTTCTTACTAGGGTAATTGAATATTAAACAATACACCTTGTGGGAGGAGTTTTCTGCCATTTTTGAACATGGGATGTATGATGAGAGCAGGGGACATGCTTATACATAGTTAGGGGCAACCATACAGTGGGCATATCAGAAAGATGGTAACCCAGAAGGAAAGGGACCAGTCCATTCTCTAAAGGGAAGGGACTATGCCAAACCAACAAGCATAAAGCTTCTCTAGCTTTTGTACTCAGTACTCCTTCTTCTCAAAGAGGAGCAAAACCTTCTTCTGGCCAGAAATGCTGAGGCGATTCCTTAAGAGTCTTTTTTAACAAGTCTTCCTTGATATCTGAATTTCAGTGTCAAGCGAGTTTCTAACACTGTCCATTGTGAGGGCCTGTGGGAAATTATGGGAAATTGTGGCTGTCCAGACTAGTCCATCCATCTGGTATCTCGGTTTCATGATGGCATGCTTGCATGGGTTCTGGATAATGGACAATGCTCTCATGCTCTCCAGTCACTGATGGGTAGTAAAGCAGGGCTGTGTGTTTGCTGCCATACTTCTTAGCATGATGTTTTTAGCAATGTTTTTTGATGTCTTCAATGAGGATCCATATGACATCAAGGGAAGCTATCTCACTCAGTGTAACCCATTTAACTTGAAAAGACCACAGCCAAGACTAGAGCAGAGGGAGAATTGGGTGTGTGGCTTTTTGTTTAGAGATGATTGTGCACTCAGGACAGCTCTGGGGCTGAGATGCAACAAAGGATGGGTCAGTTCTCTTCTGCTTGTGCTCCTTTTGGCTTACCAATTTACACCAAGAAATCACATGCCATCCTTTTGTGGAACCATTGTTTACAGCAAATGGAGACATTTTGAATGCTGTGGATAATTTTACTTACTTTGGCGGTATACTTTCCAGGGATGTACACATAAATGATGAGTTGCCAGGGCTAGCTCAGTGTTTGGGAGCCTCTGAAATAAAGGGTGTGAGGGAAGAAGTATTATGGTGCCCACCAAACTGGAGGTCTACAGAACTTTAGATGCTTGTGAAACCTGGACAGTATGCCAGTGCCATGCCAGGAAATGGAATTGCTTCCATTTGAATTGTTTTATGAAGGTTCTGGAGATCACCTGGGTAAGATAAGGTACTGGACACTGAGGTCTTTTCCCAAACTGAACTGCCAGCCATTCAAACCCTATTGAAAAGAGTACAGCTCCTGTGTTCTGGGAACGTTGTTTGAATGCCAAATATAAGTTTTCCTAAAAGACGATTTTATGAAGAACTTGCACAAGCCAAGTGCTCACATGGAGGTCAAAAGAAGTGATATAAGGCACTCTCAAGATTTCTCTGAAGAATTCTGGAACTGATTGTGAGAAATTGGAGACACTGATACTAGACCACCCAGCATGACATGTCCATATCAAAGAAGATGCTATGTTCTATGAGCAAGGAAGAAATGTAGCAATTCAAAAAAAAATGTGAGATGCACACATTTAGAGACATCTCTACTCCCAATGTTTAAACTTATAAACTGGGGGCAGCTAGGTGGCGCAGTGGAAAGAGCACCAGCCCTGAATTCAGGAGGATCCAAGTTCAAATATGATCTCAGACACTTAACACTTCCTAGCTTTGTGACCCTGAGCAAGTCACTTAACCCTAGCCTCAGGAAAAAAATAAACAAACAAACAAACAAAACTTATAAACCATTTTTATCTGATATATTGTGTAGTCTTTCAAGACTCTTCCAACATCATACTAGTTTCATTAGTGACAGTTGGACACACTGTACCTTGATGCCAACACAATAATGTCATTTTGATCCTCCATGAAAATGAAGGACAACAAACTTATGTTGTTTTCTTGACTCTTGTTTTCTTCAGACAATTGATTAAAGTTTTTCCATGTTTCTCTGAATTAACTATATGTATCATTCCTCACAGGTTTCACGTTACACATCAACTTCAAAATGCAGCGGGCAACCACAAAGGACCCAAATGCGATCGTAATACATTTGGAAGAGGACGAGGAATTGTCGTGTCAGTTTTTCTGATTTTACTTTCTCTTTTCCATTCTCACATTTAAAAGTTTTTTTTTTCTTTTTATGATTTATTCAAGGAGCTGTGAGGGACATAAATGAGAGAGAGATGTGGTCAACAGGTATTTGCTTATATTGCAGTTTCAGCCTTCCTCAGTAGATCTTGAAACATATTCCCAGCAGGCCAAAAACTCTACTGTATTTTGTTTTTAGGCTTTTTCTTCTTCCTACAAAAATGTTCTGTTATAAATATTTGGCATATATAGAATTCTTTATCTTTTCTTATGGACCTCTTGTAGTCCTTGACGATAAAAGATCCCTTCTTGTAATATTTTTAAATACATAAAATAAAGGGCATAAATTACCAAAAATGATATCAAAATTCAATTTCAAAATATATATTTAAAACAAGATCACACACCCTATGTTAAGAACACATGCTATTTATGGAGCATTACTTTTTGTTAGTAATCGAATCTCTGTATCAAAGGTTATGGATGTTTTAGTAATTTTTATTTGCATAATATTGTTTTTTCCTGGAATGGTTGTATAATGCACAACTCTACCAACCTTTACAATGTTTGTTTTTCTACAATCTATCCAATATCAGCTATTACCATGTATCTCTGACAATTTTCTTTGTATTAGGTGAAACCAAGGTCATTTTGATGATCATTTTGCTTATTATCAATAAGAAACATTCTTTCATATGGTTGTTAATAGTCTGTAATTCTTCTTTGGAGAATTGCTCATATTCTTTGACCACCTGTCTCTTAGGGAAAGGTTTTTGAGCTTATATAGTTTTATTAAGTTTTCTATATAGTTTGGGTATCAAAACCCTATCTGAGAAATGTGATACAAAGACTTTCCCCCCCACCCCGTCTATTATTTCCCTTGTTATTTTAAATGAATTGATTTTGTGAAGTTTCCAATTTCATGTACTCAAAATTATCTATTTATCTTTTGTAATTGCCTCTATGTCTTGTTTAAACTGCCTTCATTATTTTAAAAAAAATTTATTTTCAATCCTTAACTTGAACAGAAAAGAATTTTTATACATAAAACAGTATACAAAAGTAGGACTTTAAGCAAAACTGAATATCCACTTCCCATCACTTGGGGGTTTTTTAGTATATAATTTTACATATAACTTTGAAAACTGTTCTGTTGGTCTGCTCTTCCTTCTGTTCTGTGTATTTTTTAAAAAAATGTTACAATGACCCTATCTTTTTAAGTCACTATTGCTCATTGTCCCCTCTCCCCAGTAATCTTTAGTTTCCAACTACTGAGAGAACAAAAAGAGGGAAAATTGTATCAAATAAATATAGTCAAGCCAAACTAATTTATACAATGGTAATATTAAAAAAAATACATGCCATGGTACCGCATAGTGCCTCACTGTCAAAAGATGATGGGTAACATTCTTCTGGAGATATAGCTGGTTGCTGCTTTATATATTTTTGAGCTTTTCAAAGCTGCTTTTCTTTATAATTTTCTAACTTCATATAAATTATTCTCCTGATTCTGCTACTTCCTTCTGCATTAGTTCATATTATGTAGGGTTATTTTAAATGGTCTCTGGTAATTTTTTTTAAGAACACAATCATATTCTTTATATTTAAATGTCACATTTGTTCATTCATTATCTAAGAGACAATCTAATGCACCCCATTAGATTCTGGTTCTTTATTTTTTTCTCCTTTTCTCTTTAACTTATTCATCAGAATCAGGAAGTCATTTTGTTTGTCCGTGCTCCATCCCTTGTATTAGCCTCCAACTTAACCACCTCCTGCTTACTGGTGTCTCTAACTTTTTAAAAAATATGATAATTGTATTTCAACATTATTAGTTTCTCTTTCTTCAACATAATTAGTAACCTCATGTACTTTATTTTATGTCTTTATGTCAATCCTTGACAACTGAATTGTTTTCTTATGGGAAGAATTTAGACTATGGCTGCAGAAAAGTTAAAGGTCAAATGATTTAGCAGCATCCCTTTACTATTAGTAATATCATTTGAGAAGTGAGCCAAAAGCTTCTAAAAAGGTCCATCATATAAAGAAACTTAAGAAGCCTTATTCTAGGTATTCATGGTGTCTATTTTTTCCCCTTTGAATTTTTCCGTAAGTTATTTTTGATGTTGGATGGTATTTTGATTTTTAATTTACCCATCTCTCCAGCTTGAGTTCAAGAGTTAGAGCTTTGTGTCAGGGCCAGGCTCCACTCCCCTATTGCACTTTTGGAGGATGTGATCAACTCTTACTCTGAGTCATCTGGATTTCTGCATTGACCTCCACTTTCCTGGTGTTTGCCCTCCCATAAATCTTTGAGGTTCAGAGCACCAGATCTTCATGATCTTCTCAGAACAGACAGTTAGGGACCTCAGAGCCTCTCAGCTGTTAGGCTTGGAGGACTGCAGTGCCTTATTAATCACATCATGATGTTGCTGCTTACTTCTACTCCTGGGCTTTTCCAACATGTTCACTTTAAGGCTTTCCAACCTCTTTTCTGCTCCTGCTATCCCCAGACTGAAGATTGTAGGTTATACTTTCCATGGCCACCTCTGATAACAGCACTCAAGTTAGGCTCTAACTTTACCACAAATGGCTGACTTTTTGTATAATTCTGGAGTAAAATATATCATTGAAGTTTTTCACTGTTTTTTTTTTTAAATTCTGATGCAAACTTTCAAGTTTTACTGGAATAGGTGAGGAAGAGTATGACAGTCTTCTGATTCAGGAGATGACTGAATGCTCTTCATTTTTAACAAATGAATTACTTGTTTATGGGGAAAATGTAAAATACTGACACAGTAGGATTATAGGTACAATCCACCCAGTGCTGGTATTTCTTTATCATTATTAACTACTGTGCTTTGAAGTCAAAGATAGGAGAATGACATTCAGGAATGGATGTCATTATGGATTTAGGATCTTAACTCCCATTTGTTCTATTCCTCTTTGCATTGAAGAAAATAACTTCAATTTTTTTTCCCCTGGTACAGGGAAAATCTTGGGGAATGACACTATGCTGTGTTTCAAAAATCAAGGCAACTGTTACCAATATTGTCCGAAATGGGAAAAGAAGATTGGAAGCTGTGCCGAATGCATGTTACAATGTTGCATAAAAATAGTAAAAAAAGAAAAAAAGAAGAAGATAAAGGGATAAAGGAGATCAGAACTGTTTTTGTTGATTTATTTGTTTTTTTTAATGCTAGTTTTTATAAAAAATAAAAGGAAGACTATATGACCTCTGCATTCTCTTTTTCCCTACTCTTCCCTTCTAAAACAGAAAATAGTGAGTAGAATATTAGCTAAGTTGGAGAAGAGAAGATTTATCAGGTATAAGGTTAGCCTTCAAATATTTGAAAGATCATAAAGAGCAGAAGAGGGATTACCCTCTTTCGTTTGGTTCACGAAGACAAAACTAGGGCCAGAGTTGGAAAGTTAGAAAAAGCCTTATTTCAGCCCATCATATGGAAGAAGAAATTGCTTATATTAAGAGAAATCCAAAAATGGACTAGATTTGTTCAATAGATAAGACAGTCTCCTGTCAATAGCAATATTCAAATAGAGACACTCAGAGATAGGGTAGAGGGGGTAGATGCATCAGTCAAAAGAGTGGTCTAGATAACTTCTAAGGTCCTTTCCAGATCCATGATTCTGTGAAAGATCAGATTCAAGCTTTCTTACATTTTATTCTCTCAACTGCCTTATAGATGTACTGGTAAATTTTTAACAAGTAACTCTCAAACAAAAAAGGTATATATAACACATTTTAAGTGTAATCTGGACTTCCAGCCAAGATGGCAGCGAGGAGGCGCACAGCTGCTTGAGCTCCGCATTTTCTCTCAGAATTTATTTCATGACAAGCCTCGGAATTAATGCTTGACTGGGGAAAAAAAAAAAAAAACCACACACAAATAATTACCAACAGAAGACATCCTTGAAATTCACCAGAAAAGGTCTGTTTTTGCTCGGGGGAGGGGATGAACAGGTCTGAAGCAGGCTGAGGGCAAGCAACCAGAGCAAGGCAGGCAGGTCACACTGTTCAGACCCGAGGGGGGAGGGGTTCCTGCTCTCTGCCATTTCTGTGAAACGACCTTTACCCCAGTGTGGATACTCCTCTTGGCAGCAAGCCAGGAGCAGCAGAGAAGCTGTAAACACAGGAGGTAAAGAATAAAACCCGAAAAGCTAGCATCTCTCAGGACCTGGTGACCCCCAGCCCCACCTGGAATGATTCAGCCCATTCTTGGAGCCTCAGAGTGTAGACCCAGTGCAGCCATTGCTGTCCTGCTAGTGCCTGGCTGCTGTCTCCAAAGTCTGTAGACGAAGCCCGGTAACATCCCCCCCACCCCAAAGCAGACTATTTGTTTTCCTTATTAATTTGTTTGCTTTGATTCTGCTCTGACAAAATGAACAAAAAATTTTAAAAGGCTCTAACCATTGACAGCTTTTATATGGATAAAGAGCAGACTTCAAATGCTGAGGAGACTAAAAACAGACTGTTCCAAGAGAACTCCCCAAAGGGGGATATGATCTGCTCCTCAACACACAAAACTCTCCTAGAGGAAATCAAAAAGGCTCACAGGAGAGATAGAAGAGAAAAGGGAAAAGGAAAGGGAAGCTTGGCAAGAGAGTCCCACGAATTTAAAGAGTGAATAAAGAAATAAAATAATTTATAAATAAGATTAGTGAATTGGAAAAGGTAAACAACTCTAAGGAAAACAGAATTAGTGAGTTGGAAAAAGAAAACAGCTCTCTAAAAAATAAAATTGGAGAAATAGAAAAAAATTCCATAGAACAAAAAACTCACTTAAAAACTCAATTGGACAATTACAAAAAGATATAAAAAAGTGAGTGAAGAAAATGCATCATTGAAAATCAAAATCAAACAAATAGAAGTGATTGACTCGAGGAAACACCAAGAATCAGTCAAGCAATACCAAAAAAATGATACAATGGAAAAGAATGTCAAGTACCTTCTTAGGAAGACAACAGACCTGGAAAATACAGCCAGGAGAGACAATCTAAGAATTATTGGACTCCCTGAAAAATATGAAAAAAAAAAGAGCCTGGACACTATTTTCCAGGAAACTATCAAAGAGAACTGCCCAGATGTTTTAGAAACAGAGGGTAAAATAGACATTGAAAAAAAATTCATCGATCTCCTACTGAAAGGGACCCTAAAATCAAAATGCCAAGAAATATAGTGGCCAAGTTCAAGACCCATCAGACAAAGGAAAAAATATTACAAGCTGCTAGGAAAAAAAAAAAACAATTCAGATATGGAGGAGCCACAATAAGGATTACCTAGGATCTAGCAGCGTCCACATTAAAGAATCGAAGGGCCTGGAATGTGATATTCTGAAAGGCTAAGGAACTTAGTATGCAGCCAAAAATAACTTACCCAGCAAAAATGAGCATCTTTTTTCCAGGGAAGAAGATGGACATTTAATGAAATAAATGAATTCCATTTATTCTTGATGAAAAAAAAAAAAAAACTGATCTAAACAAAAAGTTTGATCTCCAAATACAGAACTCAAGAGATTTCTAAAAAAATAAAAAGAAATCTTGAGAACTATATTTCTACCAAAAAATTTCTAAAGAACACATGTATAATTTGTTGTAGAAACTAGAGGTGGAAAGGAAATTATATCATAAAAAAGGGTAAAGTGATGGTACTACATCTCACAGAGAGGCAAAGGTAACCTGTTGTATCTGAGAGAAAGAATGGAGGGGGATGAACATAGTGTGTATCATATTCTCATTAGGATTGGCTTAAAGAGAAAAATATAGACATATTCGTTTTGTGATGAAACTCCTTCCACTTCATTGAAAAGTGGGAGGGGAAAAGTGAAAAGGGAAGGAGTAAGTTAAGGGGAAGGGAATACAGAAATTGTGAGGAAAAGGGGTAAAAAGGAGGGAAGAACTCTAAGGTGGGGGAGGGATACTAAAAAGGGAGGGCTGTGAAAAGCAAGTGGTGCTCACAAGTTTAATACTGGGGAGGAGGGTAAGAGGGAAGGAAAGGAGAAAAGCATAAGCAGGGGTTAACATGATGGCAAGCAATATAGAATTAGTCATTTTAACCATAAATGTGAATGGGGTAAACTCCCTCATAAAGAGGAAGCAGTTAGCAGACTGGATTAAAAGCCAGAATCCTACAATATGTTGTTTACAGGAAACACACCTGAAACATGGTGATACATAGAGAATAAAGGTAAAAGGTTGGAGCAGAATCTACTATGCTTCAGGTGAAACCAAAAAAGCAAGGGTAGCCATCCTCATCTTAGATCAAGCAAAAGCAAAAATTGATCTAATTAAAAGAGATAAGGAAGGGCACTATATCTTGCTAAAGGGTAGCATAGATAATGAAGCAGTATCAATATTAAACATATACACACCAAGTGGTGCAGCATCTAAATTCTTAAAAGAGAAATTAAGAGAGCTGCAAGAAGAAATAGACAGCAAAACTATACTAGTGGGAGATCTCAACCTTGCACTCTCAGAATTAGATAAATCAAACCACAAAATAAATAAGAAAGAAGTCAAAGAGGTAAATAGAATACTAGAAAAGTTTGATATGATAGATCTTTGGCAAAAGCTAAATGGAGACAGAAAGGAATTCTTCTCATGGAACCTATACAAAAATTGACCATATATTAGGACATAAAAACCTCAAAATTAAATGCAGTAAGGCAGAAATAATAAATGCATCCTTTTCAGACCAGAATGCAATGAAAATTACATTCAATAAAAAACCAGGGGAAAATAGACCAAAAAATAATTGGAAACTAAATAATCTCATGCTAAAGAATGATTGGGTGAAACAGCAAATCATAGACATAATTTATAATTCACCCAAGAAAATGACAATAATGAGACATCATACGAAAATATGTGGGATACAGCCAAAGTGGTAATAAGGGGAAATTTTATATCTCTAAAGGCCTACTTGCACAAAATAGAGAAAAAGAAGGTCAATGAATTGGGATTACAACTAAAAATGCTAGAAAAGGAAACAAATTAAAAAAAAAAAAACCAGACAAACACGAAACTTGAAATTCTAAAAATAAAAGGAGAGATTAAGAAAATTGAAAGTTAAAAAAAACTATTGAATTAATTAATAAAATTAAGAGTTGGTTCTATGAAAAAAACAACAAAATAGGTAAACCATTAGTAAATCTGATTAAAAAAAGGAAAGAGGAAAAGCAAATTGTCAGTCTTAAAAATGAAAACGGAGAACTCACCACTAATGAAGAGGAAATTAGAACAATAATTAGGAGTTACTTTGCCCAACTTTATGCCAATAAATTCGATAACTTAAATGAAATGGAAGAATATCTTTAAAAATATAGCTTGCCCAGATTAACAGAGAAAGAAGTAAATAGTCTAAATCATCCCATTTCAGAAAAAGAAATAGAAAAAGCTATTAACCAATTCTCTAAGAAAAAAGTACCCAGGACCAGATGGATTTACATGTGAATTCTACCATTTAAAGAACAATTAACTCCAATGCTATATAAACTATTTGAAAAAACAGGGATTGAAGGAGTTCTATCAAATTCCTTTTATGGCACAGACATGGTACTGATACCTAAACCAGGTAGGCTGAAAACTGAGAAAGAAAATTATAGACCAATCTCCCTAATGAATATTGAGGCTAAAATCTTACATAAAATATTAGCAAAAAGACTACAGAAAATCATCCTCAGGATAATATATTATGACCAAGTGGGATTTATACAAGGAATGCAGGGCTGGTTCAGTATTAGGAAAACTATTGGCATAATTGACTATATCAATAACCAAATTAACAAAAACCATATATCATCATCTCAATAAATGCAGAAAAAGTATTTGATAAAATTCAATATCCATTCCTATTAAAAACACTTAAGAGTATAGGAATAAATGGACTTTTCCTTAAAATAATCAGGAGCATATATTTAAAACCGTCAGTAAACATCATATGTAATGGCAATAAACTGGAACCTTTCCCAGAAAGATTAGGAGTGAAACAAGGTTGCCCATTATCACCATTACTATTCAACATTGTACTAGAAACGCTAGCCTTGGCAATAAGAGACGAGAAAGAGATTCAAGGAATTAGAGTAGGTAATGATGAAACCAAACTATCACTCTTTGCAGATGACATGATGGTATACTTAGAGAACCTCAAAGACTCTGCTAAAAAGCTATTAGAAATAATTCATAACTTTAGCAAAGTTGCAGGATACAAAATAAATCCACATAAATCCTCAGCATTTTTATACATTACCAACACAATCCAACAGCAAGAGATACAAAGAGAAATTCCATTCAAAATAATTGTTGATAGTATAAAATATTTGGGAATCTATCTACCAAAGGAAAGTCAGGAATTATATGAGCAAAATTACAAAATACTTGCCACAAAAATAAAGTGAGATTTAAATAATTGGAAAAATATTAAGTGCTCTTGGATAGGCCGAGCAAATATAATAAAGATGACAATACTCCCTAAACTAATCTATTTATTTAGGGCTATACCAATCAGACTTCCAAGAAACTATTTTAATGACCTAGAAAAATAACAACAAAATTCATATGGAAGAACAAAATGTCAAGAATTTCAAGGGAATTAATGAAAAACAACAACAACAACAACAACAACAAATAATGAAGGTGGCCTAGCTGTACCTGATCTAAAACTATATTATAAAGCAGCAGTCACCAAAACCATTTGGTATTGGCTAAGAAATAGACTAGTTGAACAGTGGAATAGGTTAGTGAATAAATATAGCAACGTAGTGTTTGACAAACCCAAAGATCCCAACATTTGGAATAAGAATTCATTATTTGACAAAAACTGCTGGGAAAACTGGAAATTAGTATGGCAGAAACTAGGCATGGACCCACACTTAACACCACATACTAAGAAAAGATCAAAATGGGTCCATGATTTAGGCATAAAGAATGAGATTATAAATAAATTAGAGGACCATAGGATAGTTTACCTCTCAGACTTGTGGAGGAGGAAGGAATTTGTGACCAAAGGAGAACTGGAGATCATTATTGATCACAAAATAGAAAATTTTGATTATATTAAATTAAAAAGCTTTTGTACAAACAAAACTAATACAAACAAGATTAGAAGGGAAGTAACAAATTGGAAAAACATTTTTACAGTTAAAAGTACTGATAAAGGCCTCATCTCCAAAATATACAGAGAATTGGCTCTAATTTATAAGAAATCAAACCGTTCTCCAGTTGAAAAATGGTCAAAGGATATGAACAGACAATTTTCAGATGATGAAATTGAAACTATTTCCACTCATATGAAAGAGTGTTCCAAATCACTATTGATCAGAGAAATGCAAATTAAGACAACTCTGAGATACACACCTGTCAGATTGGCTAAGATGATAGGAAAAGATGAATGTTGGAGGGGCTGTGGGAAAACTGGGATACTGATACATTGTTGGTGGAGTTGTGAAAGAATCCAACCATTCTGGAGAGCAATCTGGAATTATGCCCAAAAAGTTATCAAACTGTACATACCCTTTGACCCAGCAGTGCTACTACTGGGCTTATATCCCAAGGAAATACTAAAGAAGGGAAAGGGACCTTTATGTGCCAAAATGTTTGTGGCAGCCCTTTTTTATAGTGGCTAGAAACTGGAAAATGAACGGATGCCCATCAATTGGAGAATGGTTGGGTAACTTATGGTATATGAATGTTATGGAATATTACTGTTCTGTAAGAAATGACCAACAGAATGAATACAGAGAGGCTTGGAGAGCCTCTTACATGAACTGATGCTGAGTGAAACGAGCAGAACTAGGGGATCATTATACACTTCAACAATGATACTGTATGAGGATGTATTCTGATGGAAGTGGATATCTTCAACATAGAGAAGAGCTAATCCAATTCCAATTGATCCAATTGATCAATGATGGACAGAATCATCTATACCCAGAAAAGGAACACTGGGAAATGAGTGTAAACTGTTAGAATTTTTTTGTTTTTCTCCCCAGATTATTTTTACCTACCGAATCTAATTCTTCCATTGCAACAACAACAACAACAAAAAAATTGGGTTTTGCACATATATATTGTACCTAGGATATACTATAACATATTTAATATGTATGGGAATGCCTACCATTTAGGGGACAGGGTGGAGGGAAGGAGGGGAAAAATTCAGAACAGAAGGGAATACAAGGAATAATGTTGTAAAAAATTACCTATGCATATGTACTGTCAAAAAATGTTATAATTATAAAATTAACAAAAAAATAAGGGTTTTTTTTCTACCTCAGTCAACTTTACACTTCTCTAATTGTTCTATGTTATCCAATTCTCTTGATAAAAATAAAGCCGAAACTACTTTTTGTATCCTCTCATAAAGCCTAGCATAATAATGGGCCCATAAGGGAATGCTAAATAAATATTTGCTGATTGATTTTTAGTGTTCCAAGTTCATACCCACCAGGAGCAAAATTATATACTGAGGTCAAGCCTTGCTTTCTTTGTTTTTTCTTTTTCTTATTTTTTTCAATAGCATTTTATTTTTTCCAAATATATATAAAGATAATTTTCAACATTAATTCTGGTAAAACTTTGTGTTCTAAAATTTTCTCCTCCGTCCCTTGTATCCCCCTCCCCAAGACAGTAAGCAATCTGATATAAGTAAAATATGTGCAATCCTTTTAAATACATTTCCATATTGTCATGTTATGGAAGAAAAATCAGACCAAAAGAGAAAGAAACACAAAAAAGAAAGCAACAAACAAAAAGGTGAAAAAACTATGCTTTGATCCACATTTAGTCTTCATAGTTCTATTTGGATGTGATCTTAATTTTCAATATATTTTATTGATGCTTGATTTTTATATCTATCACTACCAATTCCTCTATTCCCAGGAAAAGCCTTCCCTTATAATAAACATATATGTGAAACAAAACAAGTCAAGATACTGGCCTTAGATGTACATCTGATCCTATAGCTCCAGTCTATCACCTCTTTATCAAGACATATGAGATATGTTTCATAATCTGTCACTTGAATTCATGATTAGTGGTTGCTTTCATCAAAGTTTTTTGCAGTTTTTCAAAGTTCTTCTTCGTTACAATTTTGTGGTCATCAAGTAAGTTGTCTCCTGATTTTACTCAATAGTTCAAAAAAGTCTTTCAATAGTTCTCTGAATCTATCACATTTATTTTTTCTAATGTGTAACAAAAATTGATTTGCTTCCCTATACCACAACTTCTTCAGTCATTCCTCAATTGATAGATATCTTGCTTTCTACTATAGCACAGAACCTTACTTTGAGATCCTCTCCTTCCCTCCTTCAACCCTTCAAGAAAATGGTGCCATGTACTGACTGCATCAGAACCTAGGAAACCCAGATTAATAATAATGGCCAAATCAATTAACCTTTCTAAGTCATGTCTCCTTATATATATATGTCTCCTTAAGTAATATTTGTGCCACTCTCTTCCTTAGATTTCTATGGGGAAAATATTATTGGGGGTTATATAAATGGAAAATATTACATTATTATGTTTCTGATATTTTTCACACATATTTTTACTCCTGTCCCTATTGCTCTAGGCCTATCTAATTTTTATACATTATTTGAGGTTAATGTAACAACTTTTTATCGCAATATCTGATAAATAGCTAACTCCCTAAGCCTTCCCAGTCAACAAAGATAAATAATTTCAGAGGCCCAGAAGCAAATTGTTCACCTAAAATCATCTCAACATAAAGGATAATACAACAATTCTCTGAGCTAACACCAATGGACTTAAAGATTATGTCCTTCTAGAACCCAATGAAGGAGCTATAAATCCCTTATTGGAAGCATTGAGAACTAGGATCAGATTTTCTGCATTTTAAGATTCTTTCCAAAATTACATATATGACTTTATGATCCTTAAATAGCACCCTCTTTGAGGATACTTCCCTAAATCACCTTTAGTGGTTGGATGTTATCCATCATTCTAGAACAGTCCCAAAATAACATGATTAGTTTGGCATCAAGGTATAGTGTGTCCATCTGTGACTGATGAGACTAGTATGATCTTGGAACAGTTTAGAAAGACTGAACAACAGATCAGATAAAAATGGTTTATAAGTTTAAACATTGGGAGCAGAGATGTCTCTAAATGTGTGCATCTAACATTTTTTTTTTTTGAATTGCTACGTTTCTTCCTTGCTCATAGAACACAGCATCTTCTTTGATATGGGCATGTCATGCTGGGTGGTCTAGTATCAGTGTCTCCAATTTCTCACAATCAGTTCCAGAATTCTTCAGAGAAATCTTGAGAGTGCCTTATATCGCTTCTTTTGACCTCCATGTGAGCACTTGGCTTGTGCAAGTTCTTCATAAAATCGTCTTTTAGGAAAACTTATATTTGGCATTCAAACAACGTTCCCAGAACACAGGAGCTGTACTCTTTTCAATAGGGTTTGAATGGCTGGCAGTTCAGTTTGGGAAAAGACCTCAGTGTCCAGTACCTTATCTTACCCAGGTGATCTCCAGAACCTTCATAAAACAATTCAAATGGAAGCAATTCCATTTCCTGGCATGGCACTAGCATACTGTCCAGGTTTCACAAGCATCTAAAGTTCTGTAGACCTTCAGTTTGGTGGGCACCATAATACTTCTTCCCTCACACCCTTTATTTCAGAGGCTCCCAAACACTGAGCTAGCCCTGGCAACTCATCATTTATGTGTACATCCCTGGAAAGTATACCGCCAAAGTAAGTAAAATTATCCACAGCATTCAAAATGTCTCCATTTGCTGTAAACAATGGTTCCACAAAAGGATGGCATGTGATTTCTTGGTGTAAATTGGTAAGCCAAAAGGAGCACAAGCAGAAGAGAACTGACCCATCCTTTGTTGCATCTCAGCCCCAGAGCTGTCCTGAGTGCACAATCATCTCTAAACAAAAAGCCACACACCCAATTCTCCCTCTGCTCTAGTCTTGGCTGTGGTCTTTTCAAGTTAAATGGGTTACACTGAGTGAGATAGCTTCCCTTGATGTCATATGGATCCTCATTGAAGACATTCAAAAACATTGCTAAAAACATCATGCTAAGAAGTATGGCAGCAAACACACAGCCCTGCTTTACTACCCATCAGTGACTGGAGAGCATGAGAGCATTGTCCATTATCCAGAACCCATGCAAGCATGCCATCATGAAACCGAGATACCAGATGGATGGACTAGTCTGGACAGCCACATTTTCCCATAATTTCCCACAGGCCCTCACAATGGACAGTGTTAGAAACTCGCTTGACACTGAAATTCAGATATCAAGGAAGACTTGTTAAAAAAGACTCTTAAGGAATCGCCTCAGCATTTCTGGCCAGAAGAAGGTTTTGCTCCTCTTTGAGAAGAGGGAGTACTGAGTGCAAAAGCTAGAGAAGCTTTATGCTTGTTGGTTTGGCATAGTCCCTTCCCTTTAGAGAATGGACTGGTCTCTTTCCTTCTGGGTTACCATCTTTCTGATATGCCCACTGTATGGTTGCCCCTAACTATGTATAAGCATGTCCCCTGCTCTCATCATACATCCCATGTTCAAAAATGGCAGAAAACTCCTCCCACAGGGTGTATTGTTTAATATTCAATTACCCTAGTAAGAAGGTGCAGTGGTGATTTGTTCTAGTCTGGTCATTGACCCCAAGCAATTTGAGCTGGATCAGCTATTATCTTGAGTTTGTAGTTTTCTCAAAACCACAAGACTTTCTGATTGGCTGAGTCCACTTCTGCCTCCCTAGCTCTCCAAGTCCTTGTTTGTTCAAAGTTTCTGAGAGACTAAACTTAATTGTTCTGTGAAAACTTAACCTTCATTAAGTTCCCACATTCTGAAAACCTGCTGGTCAGTAGTAGTTACTTTGAAGCTTGCAACAATCTGTGGAAACCTAATTTTTCAGTGTTTCTCACAACAGTGTCAAAGGCCTTAGATCAACAAATGTTGCATGTCAAGCACATTGATATTCATTTCTCAACCGTTTTATGAAGTTACACTGACTTT
Source organism: Sminthopsis crassicaudata (assembly GCF_048593235.1). Classification (NCBI taxonomy): domain Eukaryota; kingdom Metazoa; phylum Chordata; class Mammalia; order Dasyuromorphia; family Dasyuridae; genus Sminthopsis; species Sminthopsis crassicaudata. The sequence goes on along the minus strand of NC_133618.1, from coordinate 144,282,424 downwards.
TGGGTAGATGACCTACTTGTAGGTAAAGGATAAATCTATTAAGGAGGACTCTGGCTAGCATCTGGACTACAATGACCAAGTGAGAGACTTCTCTGCCCCACTGTGATTGTCACAGGAAAATAGATCTCCTTTCCCTTTCTAGAGATCAATGGAGGAAATCTTGACCTGGGGAATATTGCCTCCTCTTGACATATAACACAGAACATTTCAGTTAACTTTTGTAAAAGAAATGAGCCACATGGATTGTAAATCTCAACAAAAATAGAATCAGCACCAGGACCTTTGCCACATGAGAGGAGATAAATGGCATTCAAAACCTCTTTTTCATTTGGAAGTTCAGCTAGAGAGGGATTGACTTCAACTTTACACACACACACACACACACACACACACACACACACACACACACACATATATATATATATATATATATATATATAATCAATACTTTGGCACTGGTTGATGAAGCTCTCTTGAGCATGCTATGCAAGTGTCCAGCCCATCTCTCTAGGATCATGATCTCATCATCTTATCAATATGGCTCTATCAATCAGTCTATTAATAGTCATGACATCACAAAAAGCTCTTTGGACTGTTACTATCAGAATAAAATTGAATTTCATCTGCCTTCTGACTGAGCCAAGAATCATGCATCTCTCTAAGTTTCATTGCACTTTACTTTTCATGGAGCTAAATGCTGCCTTCTTAGAGACAGACAAAATATCCTGCTGGAGTTCTCATTTTTCATTGAGTAGTTTCTGAATTTCCTTATCATTTTTTTAACCCAATCTGGTTATGAGTATTCTGGCCCAGATGAGTAAATGCACATCTCAGAAAACTGCTCCCTTCTTTTCTGCTCCACTGTTGCCAACCATATGTTGACTCAACTTTGACAGCAAAATTTTTGATGGCAGACATGCTCTAATCTGTGTTTAGTTTTCTTGTGTTAGGGCTGCCACTTTTGTTGTATGCAAATATGTAGCTGAGAGAGAATAAGTCTATAATTGGTTCAGCACCCTGCACCATCTAGTGCCTTTGTCACTCTCACATTCTACATTTCTCTTCTCCTTACAATGACACAGTCTATTAAATGCCAGTGTTTGTTGGGAAGCTGCATCCATGAAATTTTATTGCATTTACATAAACAGAAGACACCACTGGTGATGAGAAGGTCACGAGTTGCCTAAGTCTTCAGAAGTAACTGACTGTGGCAGTTTCTGACCCCATTCATTCTAAGGACTCCCTGCCATGTCTAATGGTCTGTGCCCAGAATTAAAAGCCTGTCCTCAATGTCCATCATTGAGCATGAGGATCTCCAGGCTAGATAAAATTCATAAAAATGTTCTTTGACCTCATCCAGATTTGTCATGATGGGATATACATACTGATGATACACACTTACCTGTAAGGGACAATCACATTATCATGAAACTGTCATTTGCTCCTTGGTGGAAGTATATAAGGTTGTTGACTAGTTAGTTTTGATTGCAAAACCACACCAGCTTCACAGTGCTCTTCATTCCAGAAAATGTGTATTCGGTTCCAACTTTGGTAATCTGGCCCTCATTTGCCAACCTTGTTGCACTCAGGGCTGCTATTTGGATGTAATACCTCCAGGGTTCTTTCATAACCAGAGCAGTTTGCCTTTCAGATGTGCTGGATCTCATGTTGTCCATAAGTAGGCACACATTCCATGTACCATTGGTGAGTGGAATCATCTTTACAAAAGTTTTTGTACATTTTGGGGGCATTCCAATCATGGGATGGGATCCATGCCTGCTCATAAACTGTCCAGGATTAGGTGAAGCACAATTTTTGGCCATTTTTCCAGTCCCTTCTTCACACTAGGAGATGAGCAGTGTGATTCTTAAAAGAGGGGGTGCTTCTCAGACATCCATGGGGTTTCTGAATCCTACTGCTGCTTCAGTCCAGTGAGAAGATGACTCTATTTCTTGGGCTGCCTGTGAGCAGGTTGTGACCACAGCTCTCAGTATATCTGCACCTGATGCTGTGTCTCTCATGTGTCCCCATGGGACTTTGAGGTAAAAACAGCAAAATGGTATGGATGATTTCTTTTGAATTGCTCATAAATTGTATTTTAGTGAGGCAGAGTTGTGCAAAACTGTTGGCCTCTGTCTTCCTGTTACACCCCTATGGACTACTCTAACCTGGTAGCTCCCCTTAGAGCTACTCTTAATGCCTGTCCGTCAACGGCACAGCTAGGCCACAATTACCCGTCTTCAGGCACCAACCCGGATCCCATAGAGACAGACCACCATTAGGTAGGGGTGAAACAAAAGAGAGCTTTATTCTGAGATAGCACATATTTATACCCCACTGATGATATGGGGGAAAGGGGAAGTCCTCTCGGAACCTGGCATAATGGGATTGGTCCAAGAAGAAGGAGGGAGGTGTGCTAGGCTTTGAGAGCACTAAGGAGGGAGGCGTGGTACCTGGAATCAGACACTGCCTCATGGAGCTGTGCCCACCTCCACGTAGGACTGGCCTGCGCCTCTGAACCTCTCATCCCTTAGGTCCTACCACATGCCTTGAACTGCATTTCTTGCTTCTAGAGGCTTTTTAACCCTTACATCTTCCCAAGTCAACAGGTGATAACTCTGGGATGCAGTGGATGACCTTGGTGCCTTTGATGTCTAACCAAGCTCTAAGTGTTCTGTAAAACCCACTCCAGATGCTCTCATGGGCTTGGAAAAAAATTGTTCTCACCTGTTCTTTCCACTGAGAGAAGTCTTCACATGTTTGGGAGAAACACTTCATTAGCTTACTGATGGATTTGAGACCCTTCATTTACCCTCTACCTGGTTTAGTCTGTCTGCCCAGTTTTACCAGAATGGGGCTGTTGTGTATGCTACAGCTATAGGTGAGAATTGGGTGAATCAGAGGTGGAGAGCAGTCCTGATAGAAAGAAGCCTGAAAAATCAGAGATACTAGCCTTCCTTGAACACCCATATAACCCATACACAAAATAATACACAGAGTGAATAAGGTCTCCCATTGGGAGTGAGATAGTTCAATTGAGAATGGAGATCTCAACTTTACTCATTGAGGAATTCCCTGAAGTTTCTAATGTTGCAAGGGAGGTATAAGAATATTATTGAGGTTCTAGCTCCTCTCTATGTCATTTTCTTTGCAGAATCTTCCTTCCTTTCAGTGTTCTCTAGAGAGTCTGGAGCTGTGCATCTTCTATCTTTAATCTGGGGGCCAGAAGAAAAGGATTTCTCTTCTCTCCAGCTCTCACTAACTGTCCCTCATGCTTATGAAGAGCATTGAATAATCAATCTCCACCAATTAAGAGAGATTTATGGTTTTTGAGTCACTGATTACATACAAACACACACATTTATATATGTATATATAATACATATATATATATGTTTGTATGTATATATGTTTGTATTTATATATATGTTTGTATGTATATAAATACGTTTGTATGTATATATATATATATGTATGTATGTATTATGCATACACATATATCCACAAAGGGAGTTAAAATACTTAGGCACCAACAACTGGGAAGATCAGCAAGAGCCTGATGGAGAAAATGGCACTTGGGCTTATTCCTGAAGGATACCTAGGGTTTTAAGAGGCAAAAGTAGGGAGGCAATGCATGTCAGATGTAGGAGACAACTAGTGGAAACACCCTGAAGTAGCAGATGGAGTGTGTAAGCAATGGCAGGAAGGTCAATTTAAGTGAAAAGGAGAGTCTGTGATGGAGGAAGGATAAAGTATAAGAGGTAAGGTTAGAAATGTAGGCTAGTATCAGGTTAAGGAGCTTTAAATTTTATTGTATTTTCTTTCTTATTGAAGTTTTTTTTTTTAATTTTCAAAACATATGTAAGGGCTGCCTGCCATCTAGAGGAGGGGGTAGAGGAAGGGAAGGGAAAAGTTGGAACAGAAGTGAGTGCAAGGGATAATGTTGTAAAAAATTACCCATGCATATGTTCTGTCAATAAAAAGTTATAATAATAAAAAACCATATGTAAGGATAATTTTTCAACACTGATCCTTGAAAAACTTTATGTACCCATTTTCCCCCTCTTTCTCTCCCCTTCCTTTAGATGAGCCTTAAATTTTAATCAGAGCTTCTATGTTCTTCTGGCATTATTAGGAATCAGTGTGATATAGTAGAGCTGGAGTAGCATATCAGGATTCTAATCCTGACTGCCCCTTACCAACTATGATATCCTCAGGCAAAGCACTTAAACTTTCTAGACCTCAATTCCTCCATTGTAAAATGAGGAAGTTATTTTAGATAATTTCCAAGATTCCTTCCAACTCTAACATTAGGGGAAAGGGGGAACTATCAAAGGTATCTACAATTAATTTTCATCTATTTGTGCTCCACAGAAAAAGTGAAAAATTAAATCCACAGAAAAAAACTTAACCTCATTTTTCCTCACTTAAATCTTCCTACCCAACAAAAGTACTGAAGACCTGAAAGCAAGGTACAAATTTTACTGATTTAATGTATGAATGATTTGCATTTTATTTTTTCTTTCTTTTCATTTTTAGTTTAGGGTTAGTCAGCAGTGAAATGCTCAAAAAACAGATGGTAGGAAGGAGGAAGAAGAGAAGGAAAGGGCCTGGATTATTCACAAATTTATATAACCAGTCTCTGTATAATCAAACATTTGGCTATATTAGCTTAAATATGATTTTTTAATTTGCTTAAAGAGTTTGACATCTTTAAAAGCTTTCATGCCATCAGATTACTAACAGAGCAAAAAAAGCTGTTTTTTGTCTGGTAAGTCCAAATGCCAGAAATTGAAAAGCAGCAGCAGTTTTAAAACTGCTTATTGGCAAAGGGAAGTGTGGAGAAAGCAGAGCTCTGGAAATAACATCAGGATAAGAAAAAGACAAAAGAAAAAGTAGGAGGCAATATATGGAAAATATCACCAATGATGATTGGATTTTGTCATTGTACCAAATTAAAAAAAAAAAAAAGAATTCCATTACAGGTCCCAGAAATATGTATGGGAAAAATAAATTGGTACAATAATACTGGATTCTGTGTGTGTGTGTGTGTGTGTGTGTGTGTGTGTGTGTGTGTGTGTGTTTTATTAAGACTTGTGATTCCAATAATGGAGGGAACTTCTGGACATGAAATTCCCTTTACCTACATAGAATGTCAAGTATTTTACAATTTATAGTCACAGAAAGTTGCCTGTATAAGTGTCTTGGTAAGTTTACATAGCCAGAATGTATCAAGGGCTATATAACCCTGAGTTAAGTGTCATCTGAACTTAGTTTATTCTGACTCCAATATTAGGTCTCTATCATCTGCCTTCCTTTTTTTAAAATAGCTTTTTTATTTTTCAAAATAAATGGAATGCAAAGATAGTTTTCAACATTCACCCTTGCAAAATCTTATGTTTCACATTTTTGTCCCTGTCCCCCCACCTTCCCCTCACCTAGACAGCGAGTAATCCAATATAAGTTAAGTGGGTGGAATTCTTCTACACATATTTCCATATTTATCATGCTCTTCAAAAAAAAAATCAGATCAACAGAGAAATGCAAATTAAGACAACTCTGAGATACCACTACACACCTGTCAGATTGGCTAAGATGACAGGAACAAATAATGACAAATGTTGGAGGGGATGTGGGGAAATTGGGACACTAATACATTGCTGGTGGAGTTGTGAAAGAATCCAGCCATTCTGGAGAGCAATCTGGAATTATGCCCAAAAAGTTATCAAACTGTGTATACCCTTTGACCCAGCAGCGCTACTACTGGGATTATATCCCAAAGAAATACTAAAGAGCGGAAAGAAACATATATGTGCCAAAATGTTTGTGGCAGCTCTTTTTGTTGTAGCTAGAAACTGGAAGATGAATGGATGTCCATCGGTTGGAGAATGGTTGGGTAAATTGTGGTATATGAAGGTTATGGAATATTATTGCTCGGTAAGAAATGACCAGCAGGAGGAATATAGAGAGGCCTGGAGAGACTTAAATCAACTGATGCTGAGTGAAATGAGCAGAACCAGAAGATCACTGTACACTTCAACAACAATACTGTATGAGGATGTATTCTGATGGAAGTGGAAATCTTCAACATAAAGAAGATCCAACTCACTTCCAGCTGATCAATGATGGACAGAGGTAGCTACACCCAGAGAAGAAACACTGGGAGGGGAATGAAAATTGTTAGCACTAATATCTGTCTGCCCAGGTTGCATGTACCTTCGGATTCTAATGTTTATTGTGCAACAAGAAAATGATATTCGCACACATGTATTGTACCTAGACTATATTGTAACACATGTAGAATGTATGGTATTGCCTGTCGTCGGGGGGAGGGAATAGAGGGAGGGGGGGTAATTTGGAAAAATGAATACAAGGGATAATATTATAAAATATATATATACATATAATAAAAAAAAATCAGATCAAAAGGGGAAAAATTTAGAAAGAAAAAAAAGTAAGCAAACAACAACAAAAAAAGTGAAAATACTATGTTGTGACTCGTATTCAGTCCCCATAGTCCTCTTTCAGGATGCAGATGGCTCTTTCCATCACAAGTTTATTGGAATTGCCTTGAATCACCCCATTGTTGAAAAAAGCCAAATCCATCACAGTTGATCATCACATGATTTTGTTGTTGCTGTGTACAGTGTCCTCTTGGTTCTACTTATTTTACTTATCATGAGTTCATGTAAGCCTTTCCAGGCTTTTCTAAAATCAGTCTGCTCATCATTTTGTATAGGACAATAATATTACATTCTTATATCATAATTTATTCAGCCATCCCTTAACCAATGGGCATCCTTGCCATTACAAAAAGGGTTGCTACAAACATTTTTGTACATGTGGCTCCTTTTCCCTTTTTCATGATCTCTTTGGGCTACAGACCCAGTATACACTGCTCGATCAAAGGGTATGGCACAATTTTATGCCCTTTGGGCATAGTTCCAAATTGCTCTCCACAATAGTGGATCAGTTCACAATTCCACCGTCACTGTATTTCCCACACTGTATCCCAGTTTTCCCATACATCTCCTCAAACATTTGTCATTATCTTTTCCTGTCATCTTAGCCAATGTTAGAGGAATGAAGCAGTACCTCAGAATTGTCTTAATTTGCATTTTTCTAATTAATAGTGATTTAGAGAATTTTTTCATATGACAAGAAATGGTTCTAATTTCTTCATCTGAAAATTGTCTGTTCATGAATTTTGACATTTGGCTTGCTTCTTATAAGAAAGGTAGGGAAGGTAGGAAAGATATTTGAAGTTCCCTAGGAGATCCTTTTGCCCTTTTCATACTGTACCATGTAGCAAAGTCACTATTCAGACAGCTTTGGTTCCTCTCTATTGAGAGTTTGAATCTGGGACAATGGAAGAATGGTTACACCTTTGAAATAAATAGGAATGTTTTTAGAAGGAGTAAAGGGTAATCAATAATGTTAAATGCAGCATTTATGGTCAAAAAGGATAAGGGAAAAGCAAAAAAACCAATCCTTGGAATAAAAACAAAAAAAAAACAACAATCCTTGGAGATGATAGCGATTTCATTGTCCTTACACCAATGAAATTGCAAATCTGAATAACATTAAATGCTGGACATTTGAAGAAAGTAGATGGCACAATGGATAGAATCAGAAAGACTTCAGTTCTTATCTTGCCTCTGATCCTAACTAGTTGTGTAATACAGGGACAGTTGCTTAACCTCTGTCTCAATTTCTTCATCTGTAAACTAAGCATAATGGTAGTGCTATCTATCAAGGTAGTTGTGAAGATTAAATTAAATAATATTATAAAACACTTTATAAATCTTAAAGAGCTAAGTGAATACTAGCTATTATTATTATTAGAATAAGGGAGATCAGAATGCATCTGGAATATTGTGTTCACTCATGGGTAGCACATTTTAGATTAAAAAAAAAAAGCTGAAAAATATCCAGAGTGACTTATCCAGGATAGTGAGAGGAACAAGACATAAGATACAAAGATCAATTTCATTTAATTCAATAAAATAAATTAAATGTCTATTATATGCAAGATATACTGTACTAGATCCTTTGGATATCAAGACAAAAAGGAAGGAGTTCTTGCCCTCAAAGATCTTATTCTGTGGATATACTCATAGATTATACAAGATAATTTTATAAGTTTAACTAAGAACTGAAGGGAACAAGCGGGGCCATCAACAGTTATCTTGAATTTTTGTTTTGTCACTGGTCTTCGATGATCTAGAGGACAGAGTAAGGATGAACACTGTGCAACTCTGCCTCATTTAAATCCAATATATGAACAAGTCAAAACATAACTCTCATGATGTTATAGGTCCTCTTCTAAAACAAAGGGCAAATCACAAACAATAAGTGAAGGATCAAGGAAACTTTCATAGAAGAAGAGAAACCTTAGTAAAGGGTAGAAGCCAACTAAAGATCCTAGCAGATCATAAGGAAGAGGGAGGGTGTTTAAAGAAGGGGAGGGGAAGGGCAGCTTGCATAAATGTACAGAGGAAGCAGATGGAATGTCAAGTTAGCAAAAGGTTACTCCATTTTGGCTGAAATACAGAATAAGCAAATGAAGAGGCTAGGAAGCAGTAGAATTGCAAATGGCTTTTGATTCCAGGTAGGAAAAAAGTATTATGGTTTTAAAGCAGCTAAGTGACATTCATGTGTACCTCAAGAAGATTATTGGAGAGGAGAGACTGAAAGTAGAGAAAGCAAATGGAAGAAAATCACTATAGTCCCTCACCCTTTGCTTCCCCATCCATCGATCCCTCTCACCTTATTTCTGCATAAATTTTGGAGAATGCTATACCTTTCATGTTATATATGTAGTGTTGCCTATTGAACCCATTCCTGATGTGAGTAGGTTTTCAGTACTATGAGCCCTCCTCCCCTCTTTAATGCTTCTGTGTTTATTCTTCCTCTGCACCTCATTTGTATATATGATTACTATTTTTAACCTTAACTCTGTCAATCTTTCTTTTAAGTTTACACTATTGTTCATGTAAATCTTAAACATAAAGTGTACATTTCCCATGTAGATGTTTAAACAGTTTGTCCATGTTGAGTTCCTTAAATTGTTCTTGGATATTGACTCTTATATATTAAATTTTCCATTTAGTTCAGATTTGGTTGATAGAAAGTCCTGAAACTCTGCAAGTTCACTGAATGTTTTTTTTCTCATTGAAAATTATAATTTTGCTGGATGTGATATTTTTGGCTGAAGGCTTAGTTCTTTTGCTTTGTCTGTAGATATGATTCCAAGACCTGCCATCTTTCATTGTAGCTGCTGATACGTTTTGTACAATTCTAATTGTAACTCCAGCATATTTCAAGAGGGAATTAACTTGGTTTCCTTAGCCACAATGGGCAGAACTTAAATAGGTAGAAGTTGTAGAGAAGATTTTTACTCTATACATAATGAAAAAATTTGTAACAACTAGAAAAGTCAAAGTAGAATGGGCTGTCTTTTGGGGTTTTGTATTTTCCATCCTTGGAGGATTTCCAAAAAAAGATCTAAATGATAACATGTCAGAAATTTAAAGGAATTCTTATTCTTTTATGATTAACCTCTGAGGGTTTTTCCGATTGAGAATTTATAGATTGTGACATATAGTTTTAGCCTTGATTACACAACCAACTATATTATCTTGACAAGCTCTCTCTTTTATTCTCTGGGTGTCAGTTTTCTCATAAGTAAAATAAGAGTACTGGATTCTATAATCTCTAAAATCCCTTCTGTTTCTAAATTTCTATGAAAATAAAACAGAGTAGGAGAGACAACAGGAGCAAAAAAAGGCACTATGGTATCAAGTTATTCCAATGTTTAACTACAGTCAACTCAGTGACTTTCTCATACTCTTGCAATAGTATATTTGCCTAGACCCTTCAAGATGAAATAGTAAAAACAAAAAGACAAAGAAAAGAAGTGAAAGATAAAGTGAATAATCAGATAAAAATGAGAGTGAAAGATGGAAAATAGAGATAATGGAAATTAAAAGGATTAGGGCTGTCAGAAAGAGAAGGTAGGAAGAGAAAACCACTGGAGATAGGGAAGAGGCAAAGACAGAATATATGACAAGAAAGGATGGATATAAGTGACACTGGTGCTATTAGTTTAATTTAAAATGCAGAAAATAAAACCAGGGACTCAGAAGATCATGGAATCATAGAACTAGATAGAACCTTAAGGAGAATCTGATCTAAATCCTTGTTTTACAAATAAGAAACCTGAGATTCAGGAAGTTTTAGTTATTTTCCTAATGATATTCGGCAAATTAGTGGCAAACATGAAAATTGCATCTGTGTATATGTATGTGAGAAGCAGAGTGAAATACATATACTATATATAATATATAGAGAGAGCAGGTATAATTATATATATATATATATAATATGTATATATATATATATACATATTTACATACATATATACACATATAATTCCTAAATGCTACTCTTTCTTGATTCTCCTAATGCACTCCAACTTCTTTATTAAATTATGTCCCTTCTCTCATGTCCTAAGTTTGGATTAAGTGGGCATCTATATATATATATGTGTGTGTGTGTGTGTGTGTGTGTGTGTATGTTTATGTGTATGTATTTGTGTATATATTTTAATACATATATTATTGATACCTACATACACACACACACACACACACACACACACACATACAATTTTCATGAAACAAAATTTCCTGTGATTTCAAGATGATAAGAGAGAGAGGCTAAGATCAGGGAAGCATGATAAGAGAGTGCCCCATACAAATAACTTAATGTATTTTATTTACATCTGACTCTATTTAGTGTCCAGTCCAGATTCCTAACATGAAAGTACTCTGACTCCTTCTATTACCATATGTCTGGCAGAATAGCTGCAACAGCAGACTGACAACAATTGTTCTCTTTCCTGCTACTCCTAGACATTCTATACATTTCATTTGTCCTTCCCAGTTTTAGGATTGTTTGTGATCCCCAGTGGATAATTAGGGCCAAGGAAAGGTACTCAAATAATCAAGTTCAAGGAAAGTTTTAAACTTAGTACTGAGAGTGTATTTTATAGGAACTGAGTTAACAGTTTGTATGTTAGTTATTATACCTTTGAAGTAGATATTTCTCTGTAAAAGCTAATCTGTTTGTAAGTGGTTAGCAGGAGACTCCCCCCCCCCCAATATTTGAGAGACACCATTGATAGGGGAGCCATTGGCAGAGATGCTGGATACCCCTAGGCTTTAGTATACTGAAGTATCCTGGGAAAAGGATGAAATATAATGTGTCACCTATGTGGAAGTGGGAGACAGGATGGTCAATATGATATTAGATATACTAATCCATATACTTAGTACATATTACACTATACTAACTCAATATATTACTTATATAGCTTTGAAGTAGTAATTTTAAAATAGTGATTTGAGACATGAAGAGAAATCACAAGACACTTATCATGGCCAAAGGATGCCATTTATTATGTGAAATGGCTTATGGGCTTGACTACATGACTAGCAAAATATGATATGACTAAGCAAAGCTGAATCATACATGATTAAGCAACATGCTTCCAGGAGCAGAGACTTTTAAGGTCAGAGGGGAAAAAGAGAAGGGAAAAGGAGAAGGAAAAAATATAGAGTCTAGGGAATGAGAGGAGGAATTGTCAAGGAGTTGAGAAGGGGGCAGGTGGAGGACCAAATTACATGCAGGCTCCTGTGTGAGGAGATATAAGGTCCAGTCTGTTTTAGGTATGCTAATCAAGATAATCTCAGAGGTTGGTCTATCTCTGTGTGGTAATGGGAACAGGATGGATGCATTAGAGTTATTAAAGTTCCTGTTCCACATCAGTTGCAGGTTATAATATGGGTACTATGCCTTCCTCATGGAAAGATATTTTTATTTCATTAAAATTAAATTTGTATCACTAGTGTGATTAACACAAAGTTTCCCTTTTGTTTTCAGAAACTCCACTTTGCTAGGCCAGCTATTTTTAAATGCAAAGACAGCCATTGCATCGATATAAACATTGCCAACAAATTTACATAATAAAACTTACATGTGTTTTTAAAGGACCACTACTGCATATCTGGAAAAATTTCTTCATACCCATTGTGACCTCTGTATTTTTGCTAGGGAATAAACTAGCAAAGGTCAGAAAATCAGTTTATATTCTAAAAGAGAAGAGTGGTAAGTAAAGTTCTCATTTCTATCCTATCAGTCATCTCTTATATAGTATTCTTTATATGAGGGACAAGGTTGCTCAGTGGGATAGCACATTGAAATCGGAGACTGGTTTTAGGCCATTCTCAGATACTTACCAGCCAGACAACTCCTGGCAGGTTACTTTACCTTCCTTTACCTTCAGTTCCTCATCATTAAAATAAGGGAAACAATAGTACCTCCTACACAAAGTATGTAAAGATATTATCATCTACTTCATTTGTCAAATCTTCAAAACATAACAACTTTTCTACATAGACCTTCTACAGCACTTCATTTCACAATTCTAGACCTACCATGTAATACTGTCTATTACAATAACTTATTCTACATATTACAATAATTATAAGGAATGTAACCCCAGTACCAAAACCCATTCATATTGGTCTGTCTCCTGAGGTAGAGATCAATGTCAGATCAAGGGCAGAGTTGGCAAGAACAGGAGATAAGTCGTCTCCAAGTTTTCAACAAGACTTTTTCAATTTCAACTTTGAGTCACTTCAAGTGCTTTTTACTTTCAGCTTTGAGAGAGAAGATGGAAGAGATCCATCCCACTGTAGATTTCTGTGAGAATTGGATGAGGATTAATTTCCACAGAGTTAGAAAATTTAAATTAGAGAAATGCAGAGAAATGAGACTTAAATAAGTAAAACAAAATCGAAACCTAAGAAATGGAATTTAAAGGTTAGGCTGATGCTGAACAAGAGGAAACAAAACTTATTTTGGGCTTTTTTTGGGGGGGGATTTATGGGAAGCCATAAATTAAAATAAGAAACATGCATGTGGAAAGGAGATATAATTAGGGGTGAAGACTCACATGGGGGAGTTAGGTGCTTCATAACCTCTATATTATCCATCCAGTCAATGGGGGAGACAGGGGAGCCTTATGTTTTGGAATAAGAAATAAAAGGCTGTGCTTTTGTGCTTCAAGGGCATACCTACTAGCTTAGACTCCCACTCTTGCAAGAACATAAAATAAAATCTTTTCCTGGATTCATCAGTAAGTCGGTGGAGTTCTTGGTAAGGCATTTTCTTTCTTACAGTTACTGAAGAAAAAGACTCTGGCAAGACATGAGAAGAATTGGTAGTCTCCATCATGTCCCTGTCTTCAGCTTGTTCACTAGAGACTTTGGGGAAGTTCCCCTTGGGTGAAATCTAGGACTTACTTTCTCTCCCTCTCCTTCTCCCTCTGTCTCTCTCTGACTGCAAGTTATCTTGTTCTCAAGAGGGTAGCTCCCTCACTATCTATGATCTGGTACATTCTCTTAGTTCTACTTTCTCTGATTTTTCTCTTACTTTCAAGGTGGATAAATGGGTTTCTTTGATAATTCCTATATATGTTCATTGTGGAATTCATATTTGGTAGGGAGGGAGTCAAGACTTGGATATAAAGTTTGGGGTCCTTCTTCCCCCAATAATAAATGCACAATAGGAAGTTACCTTGAACCTGGAAACCTCATTTAAGGGAGTAGATAGATATAATTCTAGTCAAGACTCCTTATCATTTGTGGAAATCAGAGTGGCCTCCTCACTCAAAATTTCTGCTTCCAGCAGGAATTAAAATCTTACTAGGAGAAGGGTATGAAAAGAAGATACTAGAGATTTCTATTCTGTGTCCCTTTGAACACAAAATGAAAACTCCACACAACAGGAAGGAATGTAATCATAGCAGGCACTTAAAATGGTAGTTGACAACTGACATGATTAGCAGAGAATTAGAAAATACTGAAAACTGAGACCATGAATTTTCAAATATCCATGGAGTTATCACTCTTCTTGATCGTATCCAAATCATGCTGGGTCATGGGTCTCTAGTCATGTTCCTCAACTCTCTCTTACTTTGAACCCTTGGCATCCTGGACTATCAAGTTGAGTTTTCATCTCAATGGTCAGAATTCTGTATTACTTCCAGGCTATTTCAAACCATGCTGACTATTAGGAGGTTCCTTTTTGCTCCACCTCCCTACTAAGCCATGTATAGTCTTTTCCAATAGAATGCAAGCTCTATGAAGTTAAAGAGCTGCCTTATTTCTTCCTGTTTATTTCTGTAAGAAACAAAATGCCTTACTGAGAACTCAACTGACTCACTGATGAATCCAGGAAAAGATTTTATTTTATGTTCTTGCAAGAGTGGGTGTCTAAGCTAGTAGACAAACTTAAAATCAATAAAACATGCCTTTTTATACCCTATATCTGAAATACAGGTTCCTTCCCCTGATTCACCATTGACTGGGTACTATAAAGCTTACAGCTTACCTGGAGAGCCTAATTCTCCCAGTGAGTCTCTAGTCCTAATTACATCTCCCTTTAGCATTCACCTTATTTGGGTTGTGTACACCCCTTCTGTATCTAATAGCATGTTTCTTATTCTAATTTATTGTTTCCCTCTATAAGTTTTGTTTATCTTTTTTCACATCAGCCTAATCTTTAGGTTCCATTTCTTAGGTTTCAATTTCATTTTTCTGGTTTAAGTTTTACTTATCTAATTTAAAAATTTTAACTATGGAAACTAAATTCTCATCCAATTCTCACAATATCCTCTGTGCTTAACACAATGCCTGGCACATTTGTAAACAAATACTTTACCATTCAGTCATGCACTCTTGTCTCCCTAACAAGACCACAAACCCTTTAAAGACTGGTGCTTACATTATACCCATACAATATGTTTGACTTGGTTTCAACTCCATCATCATCCTTATCACACCCCACCCAGGAAAGTGATCTTTGTGGAGATTGTTTCAACTTTGCTTCCCAGACCTAATGAGTTCCCTAGGCTGTTTCTCTCTAACGAATTGATTCCTTTTGAGGAGGCTCAAAATGCCAGTCATTTTTTCATTTGGTATCTTCATTATCATTTTCATCATGCTCCTGCTCTGATTCTCTTCTCCATTCCCTTGCATCTTCCTTTTGTATATTCTTATGTTTGCTTATTCTTCCTTTATTATATTGCCAACTCCTCGAGGGCACACTTTCTTTTTCTTATTTGTATCCCCAATACTTAGCCACAGTGCCTGACACTTGACAGGTGTTTAATAAATGTTTATTGTAGTGTATCTTTGGTACCACAGTCTCCTCCTCTGCCCACTCTGATTTTCCATTTCACCCAAAGGGAATAATGCCTTTGACCCAAAGGCCTAGGACTAGATTTTTCTTCATTATAACCCTCTGAATCATTTTGCATTGGGCAGTTTGCTGAACTCTTGCCTGCAACTTCAGAGTATGCACAGCCAACGGAAAGGGCCAAATGCCCTGGTAAACACTGGACTGAGCTGCCACCTACTGTCCATATAGTATATGAATGTGAATTGTTAATGATAACTTCCCACCTAGACTCTAGTTTTCACTTGCTTGACCTCAGTTATAGTAGATCTAATTCTCTAGAATTAAGTACAGCAACATCTTAGCAAGGTGGATGGAAAGCAAAATCTTAATAATTCTAGACTAACAATGGACAGATTGTAAGCTCCATAGCAGAGGACAGAACAGTACTCACAGTTGTTGTTTAGTAAATGTTTGTTGACTTGAATTCAATTCTCCTTTGTATAATTGTTGTAGTAGTCATCATCATCATCAATCTGCATTTTGGATAAGCTTTCAGTTTTAAAAAATCTTGAAATAAACATGCATTACAGAAAGTTTCTCTTTCCTGAATATGATAAAGATGCTAGCCTATTATATGTGTGTGACATTTTGCTATTAGAAAGCATTTTGCAAATGTTATTTGATTTAATCCTTACCACTGATAGACAGGCACATATATTATAACTATTTTACAGATGAAGTAACGGGATTTCGGAAAGAGATTAAGTAATTTGCTAAAGGTCATATAGCTAAGCCTTTCTATTTGAGTGATCTTTCCATTATATTATGATGCTTTCTTCTCAGAATAGGGTATCTATCTACTTATTATATTTATTCATCTATTTTCCTCTTTCAAAGTTTCTTTTCCTAAACACTCCCTACTTTGAAAACAACTAAAAAACTATCTGTTCTTTCATCACCCCATTTAGTTTTTTTCTTCTATCAGCAGGGGTGCTAATAATTTGAATCCTTAAAAATCAATTTTGCAACTAGAGATAAAATGATCTATGGAAATAAAACCTAAAAGGCAATTTTAGAATTAATTATTTAACCTATCTGTTTATTTTTGCATAACAAATGTGCCTTGCCTTGAACATAGCACTAGCTTGGGCTAGAGAACTGGAGAACAAGCAGGCACTATAGTAGTTATGCTCATGAGGCAGTAGAAGGTCCTTTGGGCAAATTCTGAAATCTTTCAGGGAAATCCTGCTGCAGTGATAGGTACCACCTGTTCTTTCTTTTTTTAAGCCTGAAACACAAAATTTGAAGTCAACAAATAACTGTATTTATTAAGAACTTTCCATGAGTCAGACACTACAATAAGTGATGAAATGAAAATATGCCCTCAAGAACCTTGTATTCTAATGGAGGAGACACTATGCAAACAACTATGTATATTCAGGATAATTACAGGATAAATTGGAGCTGAAGCCACTAACATTGAGGGAGAAAAGAAGAAGTATTTTGTATAAGGTCAGATATAAGTTGAGATTTGATAGAAGCCATGATAGCTAGAAGAGATGACGAGGAAGATGTTAATTATAAAAATGTAATACTTTGTTCTTTGGGTTCAGACACTTAAGAGTATATCAATTATAGAATATCCAGTTTATTCTGATAAGTAATGTTTAATTATTTGACCTTAACACATGGTATAACTGTTAATAAACAATGTCTCCTAACCTATAATTATTGGTTTAGCTATTCAACAAAATGATAAAATTAGCAAACCCCAGTCTTGCTGAGTGTCTCTGTGACACCTGAGAGCAATGCAATCATTCTGAAGTTTAAGTCCTGTGAAAAGTAGCTAACTTGTTTCTCCAAGTGATAGGCTCATGAATTTAGAGCTGAAAGGGTCCTTAGAAATAATGTTTTCCAACCTCTTCAACTTTACCACTGAGGAAAATGAAACTCAGAGAGGTTAACTGATTGGCCAACATTCCCCCCACTTCTTGCCCCCAGAAGATTTCAGAGCTAGAATTCAATCCTTGCTCTCTTGATTTTAAGTTCAAAACTCCTTCTGTGAATCATGGTAACAAAGTCACTTTCAACATGAGGCCTATTTTAGTAAGGCCAAATAGATATTTTCTTCTCCAGAGAGAAACCATCAAAAATGTTCCCTCTTGATTAAATTTGGCTAGAAGGGAAAAAGCAGTAAAGAGGCAAAAAAATGTATATGTATTTGTAATAGGGATTATCAACTAGATTTGAAAGTGCCAGGAAGTAGCAGATGGCTGCTTGAACTAAAGAGGACTGCCTAGTTCTCATATAACTTTTCTAGAAAAAGCTGAAATTAGCATCAGCTAATTGAAAAAAATGATTAAGAAATCTACTGTAAAACTATTCCTCTTGGGGGTTGAGGTCCCTTTAAGATTCCTTTCTGATTTCCCAACCCCCATGGCTGACCTTTGATTCACAAATCCTGGTCAAAAACCACCCTTTTCAATATCCAGGCCCAGCCCCCACCAGATCAGAGCTGGCTTGGGTTTTCCCAGTCTCCCACTATCTGCTCAGGTTTCCCCCACCCCCCCACAAACAGTTTCTTCCTTATCTGAAAGGCCGCCAGGAGCTGGGATTCCACCCACCTTCAACATCACCAAGAGCCCCCATTATAAAAGGGCAACGCTAGCCGACATGCTTTTGCAGAAGTCCTAAGTATGGCATCCTTATGCCAAGGGTTTCTGCCCACTGGACCTAATCCGGTGCTCTTCTATCTCTACCCTCAACTTTACTAACTAAACTTTAATTCCAAATTTCTACAATAAGCCTTTTTATCAATCTAGGTTTTCGGTCCGTAAATTCATTTACAGGGGACACTGCGCCTCATGGGACTATCTTACCATCTTTGCGCCCACCAATGGGGTTCCCCCTTTCCTATCTCTCATCATTCTCTCAAAACTATACAAATAGCCATTAGGAAACCTACCAGTAATAG
This sequence comes from Sminthopsis crassicaudata, assembly GCF_048593235.1. Lineage (NCBI taxonomy): Eukaryota > Metazoa > Chordata > Mammalia > Dasyuromorphia > Dasyuridae > Sminthopsis > Sminthopsis crassicaudata. The sequence continues at coordinate 144,264,201 of NC_133618.1, read as the reverse complement.
GGAAAAGGGACACTAGCAAAGCCAATACCCATGGAGGCAAAGAAGCCAGTGGCCTTCCAGTGTTGCCATTAGTACATTTAGTCTTTAAGATTGTGTACAAAGACAGCAAAAAAAAACCCCCAAAAAACCAGGAAGGAGGCCCCTCCTTCCTCTTTCCAGGAAGCCTCAGGGTGTTCAGAAAGCCCAAGAGGCCTCAGAAAGCATCAGGAACCTTAAAGTCATCTGGCATGACAGTGATGGGTGTGAAAAAGGCACTTAGATAGCATTGTCCTGTTATACCAAAGAGGGTCCCTGAAGATCCCACATACCACCCCAAGCTAGACCCTATATTTAAAGAAATCATAAATGAAAACCATCCACAGCTCTTGGAACCAAAGGGTAAAATGAAATTAGAAAGAATTCTCAAACACCTCCTAAAAGTTATCTCAAAAAAAAAAAGAAAATATCTAGGACTTTGGCAATATTACTGCCAAAATCCAAAATTGTAAGAAAAAATGTTGCAAGCACCCAGAAATTCATGTACCAAGGAACTGTAGGCAGAATTACATAAGTCCTGGCAACATGAAGAAGTATTGGAATACAAAATTTAAAAGACAAAAGAGATAGGCTTAGAGTGAAGAACAATTTACCCAGCAAAGCTGAATATAAACCTGGAGGGAGGGGGTGGCGGGAAGGAAATAGAGCTTTACCAGAATGGATTTTCAGACATTTTTTTATGAGGGGGGGGAAGCAGAACTAAGTAGTTATTGTAAAATGCAAACACCAAAATCCAGATTAACCTAGAAAGGCAATTTAATTTGAGCAACAAACGGGAAGAAGTTAATATTTTAATGGGGGAGAAGAAACAATTGTCTGTTCTGGACCTTAATGTTTTCAAAAGGCATTAAGGAAAATAAGAAAAACAGGGCTCTTGGGATAGACTGGTCTGCTGTAAGCATCTGAAGAGAGAAAAGAAAAGGGTAAAAAGAATAAATTGGTTTAGAAAGGAGGGTGGGAAAAGATTGAATTTTCTAGTTCTCAAAACTAAAGTGTGAAAATTTATAAATATGAAGGATGGGGTCTAGGAAGAAAGCGGTCACTCTTACTCTTACCTGAGATGGGGAAAGGAATAAACCCACATACTCATATACACATTAAACTCAATAAATAATTAAAAAAGAATAAAGGGAAGTTAAAGTAAATATAATACAGAGGGGGATTAGTAGGAATCCAAACAAACTTCTCAACCCTGAAGAGGGATTGAAATGGGAAAAAGAAAGGAACCGGAATGTAAGGGAATGCCCCAAATCTCTGGAATCAGTGAAGAGATTTCAGGGAATTGTGAATGTAGATTTAAAAAATAACATTTTATTTTCACTAACTTCTAACTAAAATTTACTACTCCCTTCAATTGTGAATTTAAAGGAGAAAAAACGCCTAGATCTCATAGAGGAGATTTTATTGCACCATAAGAAAGTAGGAGAGGTGGAGTGAGCAGGAGCAGAGCAATTTAAAAATATTTTACAGAAAGATAATTTCGAAAGATGTGAGCCCTTTGATGAATGCGATGGCTGAGCCCTCCTGTTTAACTGCTTAATGCCTTACAAGCCCCTCTGGGTTTTTAATTGGAAGGGATAAGGATGGAGAGGAAATGGCAACGGCATCCCCCGGAGACGGAGACATATTTAAAAGATATAGAAATATTCTGAGACCAGAAGAGGGAAAGAAAAACAATTTAAAAATTAAGGCGTGATTTAAATCAGGAAGAATAAAAGTTAAAAACAATGAAACAAACAACAAAAAACAAGCAGTAAGAAGAGACGTAGTCTCTAAATCAACGGAGAGAGATGGAGATGGCAGGGAGCATGTATAAACTTTAAAAAGCTTTGAAAAAACGACACAAAACAGCACCACGTTTATTCTGTTATTTGCCAGGTGTTTGCTGTTTAGTAACAGCCTTACTTTACGGTTGAGGAAACTGCAAGTAAAAGTTATTCTCCCGCGCTCACGAAGCGAGGTTTTGCACTCGGGTCCTGCTTAAGCCAGGTCTGGAGTTTTAGCCACTTGCACCACCTAGCGGACACTAAGTTGCACCACCTGTCTGCAATGGAACCCAGTTCCTGAGCTCCCTCGGGCCCGCTCCTATACAGCTCACTTTTCTCCAGTACTAAATCAGTGCACTGCGGGCCTGACTTTCCAGAGGGAACGAGACGCCAGCTAACACTTCCCGACTCTAGACCTGGGGCCCACAGCCCCAATCCGCTCGTCTAAGCTTCGGGGGGTGTGGCCATCGGCTTCTCGGTCCGAGCTTCGCACCATAGATGGCCTCAGGCTTGCGGCCCTTTTATTCTGGGCTTGCTGAGGCTCAGGGGAACAAGAGTGGCAGGGACGAGACTTCCCACTTCCTTCCTTACACAAGTGTAGGAATCGGGAGATGAGGAGGAATTTAAATCTGAAGGCACCATTTCCGGGCACGAGACCTACAGACCTACTCTCCCAATCGGCTTCTGCTACTTCCGCCCGGAGTCGCTCGAGGGCTCTGGGCCTCTGCTACTTCCGCCCGGAGTCGCTCGAGGGCTGTGGGCCTCTGCTACTTCCGCCCGAAGTCGCTCGAGGGCTCTGGGCGTCAGCCACTTCCGCCCGGAGTCGCTCGAGGACTTTGGGCGTCAGCTACTTCCGCCCGGAGTGGACAGCTGCCTGGAGATGTGCGGGGCCTGAGATCCCTTCGCTTTCCCCGCTCCCCGGAAGAGGACCCCGCCTTCTCCCCCACGCCCCCCGGTCCCCTCAGACGGGGTTGCCGGGGGAAACAGCTCCGGGCCTTGAGACCCCCGGCCTGGGCTGGTGTGGGAGACGGGGCTCTCCGACCGGGTTCGAGGGGCCGGCCGCCGGGAGCTTGAGGAAGAAGGGAAGAGAGGAACGACCAGGCCCTGCAGCCAGTCTCGACCCTGCGACCCCTTCCTCGGGTTTCTGGTCCCCCGGGCCGCTATGGAGTTCGCGGAGCTGATCAAGACACCGCGAGTGGACAACGTGGTGCTGCACCGGCCCTTCTACCCGGCTGTGGAAGGCACGCTATGCCTGACCGGCCATCACCTGATCCTGTCCTCCCGGCAGGATAACACCGAGGAGTTGTGGCTGCTCCACTCGAACATCGACTCCATCGAGAAGCGGTGAGTCCTGCTCGAAATTCCGCTAGGATGAGCTCGGAAAGATGATCCTTTGGGCCTCAATCTTATTTTCTGTTAAAAGGGTGGTGGGGAGGTGGGGTTGGAGTAGCTTAATTTCAAAGGCCTTTTCCTGCTCTGTCCCGTTTATTCCGCCTATATCTCATTGGTACCCAATTATTTGTCCGTTTTCCCTGGTGGTTGTAAGTTCCCCAAGGGCAGAAACTGTTTCCTGCTGTTCTTGTGTCCCTGACTTGTAACCTTATGTCTAGCACCCAGTAGACGTTTAATCAGTGTTTATTAACTGATCAGTTTCTCCGGCGTTCATCCCAGAGTAGTTTTTTAAAGTTATCTTTTCCTGTCTCCAAAGTAACTTCTGAATTCCTGGAGAATGTCTCTCCTTAGGACCTGGATTGTGAGAAATTTGGAAAGTGGGGAAAATAGCCTAAAAGAGGAACCTAGTTCTAGGCACCTGCACGGATTCACTGCGCATCAGTTATTCTAAATCATTCTATTTTACTTCATTTTGAGGCTGTCTCAAAGGGATGCTTTATTAACCTTTATCGATTTTGATCATGCACCAGTTTCTTTACCTGCCGTAAAATTGAGATGATAATGCCTTCTTGCATATTGTTTTACAATAAGGTATGAACTAATTTTAACAACTTTGAGTAAAATTGGAACTCTGGGCTCTTTATGGGTTCTAAGACTTCGGATTCTGTCTGTGTGGTTGGATTGTATTGTTCATCCTGTCACTTGATTAATCTGTTATGCTTCAAGGCATAAAGTTTGTAGCGTTAAATTTCCTCCTGAATGACTAGTTATTTTGTTTGGTTTGTTTATTTGTCGTGGGTTCTTATTTTTCTTTAACTGGTCAGTTTATCAACTCTCATTGGTTCAGTTTTTCTAGCTTGACTACTCTCAGATCTACATATTTAGCTCTAGCCTCTTTATTGGTCTTCATTCCTACATCAGCTACTCTCAGTTGGACATTCGGGACTGGATAATATAGCTCAAGTCAAACTCTACACATCCAAACATATTTTCTCTTTCTCTTCTCCATTTATCTAATGAACTTTCTTATTTCTGTCAAGGACACTTCTAAGTAAGTCCAGTTCAAAGTCTGAGCCCTCCTTGACTTTTCAGTCTGCCTCACCCCAGGGATCCAATTGGGTGCCATCTCTTATTTCTGCCCTTCCCCCAACATTTGTTCCCTTCTTTCCATTACTATTCAGTAATATACTCTCTGGATTCTCCTTTTTTCACTCTTTTCCTTCTTCGGTTCATTCTCTACATCAGTGATATCAAACTCAATAAAAATTGATTGGTTTAGAAAACCATAAATGAACATTGACTATGTTATATTTTTATTTAAATATTTCTCAATTACATTTTAATTTGATTCACTCATTTGACAATTATGTTTTACCCAGCTGCTGAAATAATATTCCTAAAACATTGTCACTTCCCTTTCATAAGCTCTAGTACCTCCCAACCACCATAAACTCCTTTGCCCTTTAAATCCCATTATATTCTAGGCCTGTTGTATGGCTACCCATATGTACTATCTACAGTAATTCCAAATTGGCGGCCACCTTGTTCTTCACACTGGACATTCCATCTTCCTTCTTCTAACCTTTATATAGGTTGCTTGTATCAGTCTATTTTTAGTTGAGATAATAAAGTCTTTATAGTGGACTATTTCTGCTTTTAATGAAAGAAATAGGTCTTCTCCAACCAGTCCTGCCCTAAGCAAAATTGTGAAAGAGACTGTTTTTGGAGGGATTTTAGACATCATCTAAGCGAACTCCTTCATTTTGCAGATGAGGAAATTGAGGTTTAGAAAAGGGAACTGAATTGAAAAACAATTGTACAAATAATACTAACTAAAAATCCAGGAGGAAATTTAAAGCTAGCAAACTAAAAATTTAAATGTTTGCCAACAATCTGATATGTTTTGTACAAAGGAAACACTCACATTTTAAACAAGAGTGCTTAGAAAGTCATACTTTAGTTGTATTCTCTAATGATGAAATTTCTGGTGAAAGAGGGATTGGTAAATTTAGGAAGGCTCTTTTGCTCCAAATCATAAAAATGGCTACTCAGGAGACCTTGTTTCCCATTATAAATAGTTATAACTTTTGTTCCTTGTCTCTTTTGCTTCAAATATTTATCACTTGCCCCAGAATTAAGTGCCTACATGTTAGTACTAAGCACTAGGAAGTTTGCAAAAAAGAGGTATGAAGAGTTTATTTTGTCTGCAACCACATGAGCTCCTCAGCTTGTAGTCCAGTAGAAGACAAGATACACAAATCACACAGCCTTATCTCAATCCTCCTTTTCTCTTCACTATATTGCTGTTCTTATTACTTTGCACTCTTTGAATATCTGTTTTTTTTTTCCTTCTGCTGTCTTCCATTCAAAAAGAAATAAAAAGAATCATAAGCTGCAAATCATCACAATGGAGACATTTTCCCTCATATTGCTTGTTATTTTCTTTTGCATGTCATAAAGAGATCTACCTTCAAGTTTCAATTTGTTTTGTCATGATTATATTTGAAATCCATCCATTTGGTGCCCAAGTGATGTCATTTCCCCCACCTTACTTTTTTTTATTTGAATCTGTGATTTCATTTATGTGGAGACACCTTCCACTAATGAAAATCTTTTAGAAGTAGACTTTGAATTCAATCAAAAGTCCCAAGAAATAGTGTTGAGGGTTCTAAAAAATAATCAGGGATTTATATCTTTTTTTTTAATTGCATTTTAAACTTTTTTTAAAAATAGTTTTTATTTACCAGATATATGCATGGGTAATTTTACAGCATTGACAATTGCCAAATCTTTTGTTGACCAATACATGTTAAATATGTTAGAGTGATTTATATCTCTTTTAAAGCAAAATTTTTGGACTGACAGTACCAAGAAGCTATCTTGGTGGCTAAAGAACTAATAATAATAATAGCATAATAACTAATGTTTATGTAGCACTTACTTTGTGCTGGATATTGTGCTAAGAATTTTACAAATATTATCTCATGAGAATCACAACTCTGGAAAATATATACTATTCCTATGTTATAGTTGAAGTTGAAGTTGAGGCAGATGGCAGTTATGTCACTTGACAGAATAAATGTTAGAAGATTTGAACTTGGGAATTCTTGATTCCAAGCCTAGTCCTCTGATGGAAACTGAATAATGGTATAGAATATGTTAGGAGCTAGCTGTCCTGGGGACTGGGAATTCTCTCTTATTTCTTGAAAGCAGAGTAGTAAAAATTGTATAGTAACAGAGTTTCAGGTTAACAAGAATCCTTATTATAACTATTTTTAAAAAAATAAATTTTGTAGTTTTCAGATTCTCTTCCTCAAGTTTTTCCGCTTTTATAGAAATTGGTTAAGCTGGAAAATATTATGTATTAATTGGTGTAATTAATATATTACAATATCAGCAAGATAATTTTTTTATTTTTTAAATCAGGCTATTGCTTATAGTTTGAGGTACTTTAGATTGCAGGACAGCTGACCAGTTTTGAATTTACTCCTTTTTTTGTTCCTTTTTTTTTTTTTTTTTTAATTAATTTTATAATTATAACATTTTTTTTGACAGTACATATGCATAGGTAATTTTTTTTTTTTTTTTTACAGCATTTTCCCTTGTACTCCCTTCTGTTCCGAATGTTTCCCCTCCTTCCCTCCCCTAGATGGCAGGCATTCCCATACATATTAAATATCTTATAGTATATCTTAAGTACACTATATATGTGCAGAACCGAATTTTGTTGTTGTTGTTGCAAAGGAAGAATGTATTCAGAAGGTAAAAATAATCCGGGAAGAAAAACAAAAAACAAATGCTCACAGTTTACACTCATTTCCCAGTGTTCCTTTTCTGGGTGTAGCTGATTCTGTCCATCATTGATCAATTGGATCAATTGGAATTGGATTAGCTCTTCTCTATGTTGAAGATATCCACTTCCATCAGCATACATCCTCGTACAGTATCATTGTTGAAGTGTATAATGATCCCCTAGTTCTGCTTGTTTCACTCAGCATCAGTTCATGTAAGAGGCTCTCCAAGCCTCTCTCTCTGTATTCATTCTGTTGGTCATTTCTTACAGAACAATAATAATATTCCATAACATTCATATACCATAATTTACCCAACCATTCTCCAATTGATGGACATCCATTCATCTTCCATCTTCTAGCCACTATGAAAAGAGCTGCCACAAACATTTTGGCACATACAGGTCCCTTTCCCTTCTTTAGTATTTCCTTGGGATATAAGCCCAGTAGTAGTAGCTGAATCAAAGGGTATATACAGTTTGATAACTTTTGGGGCATAATTCCTGATTGCTCTCCAGAATGGTTGGATTCTTTCACAACTCCACCAACAATGCATCAGTATCCCAGTTTTCCCACAGCCCCTCCAACATTCATCATTATCTTTTCCTATCATCTTAGCCAATCTGACAGGTATGTAGTGGTATCTCAGAGTTGTCTTACTTTGCATTTCTCTGATCAATAGTGATTTGGAACATTCTTTCATATGAGTGGAAATAGTTTTTAATTTCATCATCTGAAAATTGTCTGTTCATATCCTTTGACCATTTATCAATTGGAGAATGGCTTGATTTCTTATAAATTAAAGTCAATTCTCTGTATATTTTGGAGATGAGGCCTTTATCAGAATCTTTAACTGTAAAAATGTTTTCCCAATTTGTTACTTCCCTTCTAATCTTGTTTGCATTGTTTGTGGAAAAACAAAATTTTAATTTGATGTAATCAAAATTTTCTATTTTGTGATCAATAATGATCTCTAGTTCTCCTTTGGACACAAATTCCTTCCTCCTCCACAAGTCTGAGAGGTAAACTATCCTATGTTCCTCTAATTTATTTATGATCTCGTTCTTTATGCCTAAATCTTGGATCCATTTTGATCTTATCTTAGTATGTGGTGTTAAATGTGGGTCCATGCCTAGTTTCTGCCATGAATTAACTCTTAACATGAGAGTAATCTTAGTAGCTGGAAAAATATGGGACTTCTATAGAGGGTAGAAAGAATAAGGAAGTTAGTTAATTGTTAGAGGAAAGGAGAGTTGGTTAATTGCTAGAGGAAAAGGAGGGAGTAAACATATATATGGCATATACTTTGTGCTAAATAGTTGTAAATAGAGTGTAAATAAGATTGTAAAGGAACTGTACTGAATTTTGGAAGTATCAGGAATAAATAGTTGAGACAAGTCATTTTTATATCTATTTTTAAATGAAGTGTCCTAGGTGAATTAGTCTAATTTTAATTACTGTATGTATATTTTAAAGTAATATATTTGCTTAAAGTTCACACTTTTTATGGATTCCTTCCCCCAATTAGTGTGAATTTAGATTTTATTGTATGGTACATCATTTCAGAAAGAGGATTTCATTATTAGTAGAGTTGAATTTTACAGATTGGAGTTTTCTATTTAAAATATTTCTCTTTATCCCTGTGCATGACATACTATATTTCAGATTCGTGGGCTCATTGGGTACCATAATCATAAAATGCAAAGATCTACGGATTATTCAGTTGGACATTCCTGGCATGGAAGAATGTTTGAATATTTCCAGTTCTATTGAGGTAAGAGCTCTGTCAAAGAAGTTATATTAAGGAAATAAGAAAAGAGAATTTTTACTTAAATCCAAGACTATTGCAGATAATCAGGGTCCTTCTATTTGACTTAGATAGCTAAAGCATCTTTTAGTGTAATGTATCCTTTTTTGTAAGGTTCAATATCAGTTTTAAATTTCTAACCCTCATTTAGTGTTGTACTCATATTCTGGAAACTTATTAGCTTCTAGGATGATGTAATTGTCTTTATCTCAAGTGAAAATTTGCCAAAAATTCTTTTTGGAGTTTTATCTCTGACACTGATTCTTTCATTTTGGGGAAGTTGCTAGCCTTTGGGAAATTGACTGTTAGCTTCCATATCTTTAAAATGGAGCATTTGGCTTCACATTGATAAAAATAAATTAAAAGTGCTGATAGGGTTGTGAAAGAGCAAATGTTCTCCTTTATTGCTAGTAGAATTATGAACTTTTAGAATCATTTTAGAGCACAATCCAGAAAAGTTATAAAAAATAATCATTGTGACTTATTAATTCTACTGATAAGACTATGCCCTGAATGAATTATCAAAAGCAAATCAAAATGAATTATATTTTCAAAGATTTTCATGGCACTGTTATATAGAATTTTTTAAGTCAAATTTCTGACATGGAAATACTTAAAAGTTAAACTCAAAATATGTGTTTAATGTAAATGTTTAAAATTTAATTTTTATATTTTATATTTTTACTTATTTAAAAAAATAAGAAAACAGATAAAGTACTTTTCATAGTTATAATTAGGGGGAAATTCTTAACAAAAGAGAAAACTGGATCACAAAAAAAAATCAGTTATTTCAGTAACATGAAATTAAAAAGCATGAACAAAATCAGTGTAATTCAAGTAAAAAAGGAATCTTGTTTTTTTGGTTTTGTTTTTTTTTTTTGGTGGGGGGGAAATTATCGAATATGATCAGTCAGTAAACATTTATCAAGTGCCTGACAGGCACTATGCTAAGTACATGGAATATATTGAAAGGTAAAAAATGATTCCTTCTTTTAAGGAACTCACAGTCTAATGGGGGAGATATCATGTAAACAACTCATAAAACAAGATGTAAATTTGAAATAATCAAAAGTGGAGAGGCATTAGAATTAAGGGAATTTGAGAATGACTTCCTGTAAGAGATAGGATTTTATTTGGAACTTAAAGGAAGCTGGGAGTTTGAGATGAGGAAGGAAAGTGTTCCAGGAAAGAGCTAATCAGTAAAAAATGAATGATGTTGGAAATGGAGTTTGTAGTTTCAGGAAGGAATAGCAAGGAGGGCAATGTCAGAGGATTAAAGAATACATAGGATGTTATAAAGTTAAGAAGACTGAAAAGATGGAGTGGAGAACCAGCTTATGATGGGCTTTGAACGCCAAAAAGAATTTTTAGATTTGATTCTGGACATGATAAGGAGTCACTGGGATTTATTAGGAGAGGTAGAGAGGGATGACATAGTGAGATACTTGCTTTAAGAAGGTGATTTGACAATTCAGTGGAAGATGGATTGGAGTGAAGATAGACTTGTGCCAGTTAGATCAATCAGCAAACCTTTGCAATAGTACAGCTATGAGGTGATAGTTTTCATTAAGGTGATGGCAGTGTCACAGAAGAGAAAGGGGGCATGTGCAAGAGATGTTACTAAGATAAAAATTGACAGGCTTTGGCATCAGATTGGATATAAGATGTAAGATACCTGTATTATAAGCCTGGGTGACAAGGAGGATAATGGTAATCTCAGCAGTAGCATGGAAGTTAGGAGGATGGAAGGGTGTATTGTGTTTGGTTTTTTTTTTTTTTTTTTTTTTTATTATTTTATTTTTTGAGGGGATGAAGAGGAGAATAAGTTTAGTTTGGGAAATGTTGAATCTAAGTTATCTATGGGCATCTAGTTCATGATGTACAATAGGCTATTGGAAGATTTGAGACAAGATAACCAGAGAATTTATGGCTGTATAAGTAATTTGGGAATCATCAGCCTAGAGATGATAAATGAATTCATGGGAGCTGATGAGATCAACTAGTAAAATAGTATAGCTGGAGAAGAAAAGAAGGTCCAAGACAGATTCCTGTGGGATAATCACAATTAGTAGGTGTGACCCAGGTGAGAAAACAGCAAAGGAGACTGAGAAGGATCACTTAAGTAGATAGGAAGAGAACTAGGAAAGAACAATGTCATGAAAATCTAGAGAGAAGACAGTGACAAGGAGAAGAAAATGATAATTGACTACATTAGAGAATGCAGAGAAGTCAAGAAAGATAAGAACTGAGAAAGGAATATATAGATTGTTAGTAACTTTAGAGAGAGCAGTTTTGAGTTGAATGATGGGGTCAGATGTAAGATTCTCAAAGATTTAAGAAGAGAGTAAGAAGGAAGGAAGGGGGGGCATCTATGGAGACAATGTTCTCAAGGAGTTTAACCACAAAATAGAGGAGAGTTGTTGGAAGATAAGTAGTGGGCACAGATCAAGTGAGGGTTTTTCAAGAAAAGGACAGAAATGGGCATGTTTGTAGGTCACAAAGAAGCAGCCCTCAAATATGGTGAGATTGAAGATAAGTGAGAGAAAGGGCAATCTGCCAGTGTAGTGGGATGGAATAATATTACTTGTGTTATATTGGAAGATTTGCCTTGGCAAGAATAAGGGCTTTATTACATGAGATATCAGTGAATGAGAACACAGTAACAGAAAACATGTTGGGTGACATGAGATGAGGAAGAAAAAGAGATTAATTAAGCAAGCATTTATTTAGTGTTTATTATGTGCCAGTACTATAGGGGATGGAGATACAACTACCCTAAGCAGTCTCTACAAGCAAAAATTTTACATGCTATTTAGGGAAACAAGGACATATATCAGTGTATAAAGAAATGCAAAATAATTTGATATAAAATTGTTTGAGAGGAAGGATACTAGCAGGATGACTTCCTTATCAATGATGAATAAGATAACAATCAATAGAAAAAGAAGTGACTAGAAGTATAATAAATAGCTGGGCCAGAAAAGCACATTTCTTTTTCTAGTTTGAGATTGTGATCAATCAATGTAGCCACCAGCCTGGCAGGTAAAAAAGACCAACATTTCTACTTGTTATGATTATGTTTTCTTTTTGAGCACTGTAGACTATATAGAAGAACCATAATCTGTTATTCAAAGAATTAAAACCATCCTGTACCCCAAAAGGTGATATTTAGTATTCAATGGTTCAGAAAATTTAGGGTTTTCTTGGCAAAGATACTGGAGTGGGTTGCCATTTCCTTTCCCATGTTATTTTATAGATGAGAACTGAGGCAAAAAGTGTTAAGTGACATGTCCAGGGTCACACAACTATTAAGTATCTGAGGCTGCATTTGAACTCAGGTCTTCCCAGCTCCAGGCCAGTATTCTATCCCTATGCCATCTAACTGTCCCAGGGACTCCTTCACTAACTACGCTATAATGGCTATAATTTAAAAAACAAAACAAACTAAAAAAAAAAAATTGAAATATATATATGCTGAATCACACCAATTTACTTTTTAATTCTTGTTTTCATTTTACTGAATTGTCCAGTGTAAACAAAGAAGTAAAAGCTCAATCATTCAACATGATCATAGTTCCTTTATATGCTGTAGAAATTCCTTTTTTTAAAGGCATAAAAATTTTGAATAGTAGTTTGCTCTTCCTGCTTCTTTTTAATATAAGGGGGAATATATTATTTTTTATGATATAGATCTTATTTTTATTTTTTTAAACATAGTAGAAATTTGTAAATTCAATACAAGCATATGTATTTATATAATTTTCTTGCTGCACAAGAAGAATCAGATCAAAAAAGTGAGAAAGAAAACAAAATGCTAGCAAACAACAATAAAAAGAATGAAAATGCTATGTTGTGATCCACACACAGTTCCCACAATCCTTTCTCTGAGTGTAGATGGCTCTCGTCATCACAAGATCATTAGAACTGGCCTGAATCATCTCATTGTTGAGAAGAGTCATGTCCATCAGAATTGATCATCATATAATCTTCTTGTCACTGTGTACAATGATCTCCTGGTTCTGCTCACTTCACTCAGCATCAGTTCATGTAACTCTTCAGGCCTTTCTAAAATCATCTTGATGGTCATTTCTTAAAAAAAAAAATAATATTCCATAACAGTCATATACCATAACTTTTTCAGCCATTCTCCAACTGATGGGCATCCACTTAGTTTCCAGTTTCTTGCCACTACAAAAAGGGCTGCCACAAACATTTTTGCACATGTGGGTCCCTTTCCCTCCTTTAAGATCTCTTTGGGATATAAGCCCAGGAGAAATACTGCTGGATCAAAGGGTATGTACAGTTGGGATATGCATTATATTCTTGATATAAAACCTGAATTTAGACAAATAATCAGTGTATTTCCAAAATTATTCAGAAAAATACAGTGCACATTATGTTAATTGCTATAATTTGGTTGCAATGATGTTAACAAAAGCACTTTGAAAATCAGAAGTAGACCACAAGAATTGATTCAAATGGGACATATTGTATGTGATCTTCCAGAACAAATTTTAAATTACTTACTCCAGGTTCACAAAAAAGAGCTAAGAAAAATTAGAGTAGATTATTCACTTAAAAAAAAAAAAAAAGATTGCATTAAAAAAGGATTCACTGTAAGTTACTTTTAATTAGCAAGCAAACTTCCCTTAATGCATTTATGAGGTACCTCAATTTGATTTACACTTAACCTTCTTAGTACATGTCTACTTAGATAAAACCAGGTAAACCCATACTTGTAAATGTCTTTATTGTTTTGTTTTATTTTTTTAAATTTTACATCACCTATGTATTTCTTAACTATCTCTTTTCCCCCTCTAAGAGGACTATCCATTATAACAAAAGAAGACAAAGGGGAAAAATAATTTATAATTAACCAACATATCAACCAAGTCTATATTATATGAAGTGTTCCATATTCCATCTTCCTCATCTCTGTAAAGAAAGGAGGGAAACTGAATTCTCATATCCTTCTTATGAGGCCATGTTTGTTCATTACAAATTCATAACAATAAGTAGTTTTTTATTTCCAAAAACCAGTACAAAACATGTAGCTATAAATATTTTGTTGAATATAGGACCTTTTTATCATTCATAGTCTTGAGGTATATTCCTCACAATGAAATGTCTGTTAAATATAAATATATCATTTAAAAAAGAAAAAGAGGAAAATGGATAGAGATACCATTCACAATTAAGCCTGGGAAAGAATCCTTAACTAAAAAAGAGAGAAAGATGAAAAGGGTAAAAAATTATATATATATATTACATGAATTTGAAAAGATTTTGCACAAATAGAATGTAGCCAGGATAAGAGAGCAACTAACTGGTTTTAAAAATCTGAGTCATCTGTGTGATAAAGATCTAAGATACGTGTGGGAAATTATTTAGTTTAAGAGGCCAAGAATCTTAAAAGGTAAAGTAAATGAACAGTTCTTAAAAGAATTGTAAACTATTTTTTAAATAGCTTTTTATTTACAAGATATATGCATGAGTAATTTTTCAGCATTGACAACTGAGAAACCTTTTGTTCCAATTTTTCCCCTCCCCCAGATGGTAGGTTGCCCAATACATGTTAAATATCTTAAAATATATGTTAAATGCAATATATGTATAGATGTCCTTACAGTTATTTTGCTGTACAAAAAAAAAAAAAAAAAAAAAAAAAAGGACTTTGAAATAGTATGCAATTAACCTTTGAAGGAAATAAAAAATGCAGGCAGACAAAAATAGAGGGATGGGGAATTCTTTGTAGTGGTTCACACTTATTTCCCAGAGTTTTATCGCTGGGTGTAGCTGGTTCAATTCATTACTGCTCTTTTGGAACTGATTTGATTAATCTCATTTTGAAGAGGGCCACGTCCATCAGAATACATCCTCATATAGTATTGTTGTTGAAGTATGTAATGATCTCCTGGTCCTGCTCATTTCACTCAGCATCAGTTCATGTAAGTCTCCAGGCCTTTCTGAAATCATCCTTCTGGGCATAAGAATTATAAACTATTAAGAAACATATGAAAGACTACTTCAAATCAAATTACTTTGATTTGTTCTTTTGGCTTATTTAAATTTGTTCCTCCCTTTCTCTACCCAGAGAACTATCTCTTGTTACAAAGAGAAGAAAAAAGGCAGTTATACAAAACAAATTAATGCATAAACCAAGCCTTAAATTACAGGCAATGTTCCACATCAAGTTGCCAAACCAAGTTTGTTCAAAAAAGGCACAAGTGCAATTTCTTCTTTTTTCTTTAGGTTCAGTCTTGTTCATTGTAATTATACTGCATTTAGTTTCCACTTTATAAAAAATATATTAGATTATAATTGTATATTTTCCTGGTTTTGCTTACTTCAATTTGCATCATTATCATTTAACTGACTGATTTTTTTTATATTCAAGAGAGAGGTATTTCTTGAAGGAATTCTGAGGCAGAGATAAAGAGGGAGTACAATCCAAATACAGGGCACAGGCAGGGCAGAGGTAAGGTGAAGGGATAAGAGTATTATGTTTGAGGCACAGAGAGAATGCTGTTTTCCTTCAAGAAATACCTCTCTCTTGAATATACTCTCTTGAAATATCACCTTTTCCTGTATGAAACCTTCTTTGATCTCCAGCTACTACTGCTTTTCTTCCTTTGAATTTATTTGTATTTATCCTCTGCTTGCTATTTATTTGTAATTATTTTCTATATATTTATTAGTCCATCATGGAATATAAACTGCTTGCAAGTGAAAATTGTCCTCCATTGCATTTATATGCACCCTGAATTAATAAATACTTGTAGGTCAATTGATAGGCAGTGCAAACATTCCCCCCTTCTATCATTTATTTTCTAATTCCATAAAAATTTTATTTGTGTAAGAGCTTTTAAATTTTATGTAATCAAAATTGCCTGTTTGGTTTTTATGATCTCCATCATCCTTTGTGTAGTTAGGAGTTTCCTATCCATGTTCACTAAAAGTAATAGATCTCATGTTCTTAAAATTTTTAATGTAGTTTGACCTTTTGAATTTAATCTTAGCTTTAGATTAATGTGATTTATGGCCATGGTATTCTCAACTGAAAACTAAGGGATAGGCATACATGTCCTCTATAGTTTCTTCCTTCTGGATTTATGATACTAACATATTATTAAAGTCTGGTAATGTTAATCCCTCTTCATTGTCAATTTTTTCATTATGTCCATTAAGATTTTCTACCTTTGTTTTCCCAAATTAATTTTGTTGTATTTTGCCTAGTTTTTTTTTTAAATTTCCTTTGGTATTAATATATATGGTATTAACATTAATATGGTATCAACAATAAATTTGTATATTTTATAGTATTGTCATTTTTATTATATTGGCATGACATACCTATGAACAATGAGTGTCCAGTAAATTTTTTCCTTTTATTTCTGTATATGTTTTTAAAATTGAATTATCGGGCAGTAGCCCCTACTAATATGCCAGCCACTATGCTAAGCACAGAAGATACAAAGAAAGGTAAAAATGTAATGATAGTCTCTGCTTTGAAGGAGTTTTGTCTTATTGGAGAGACTATTTGCAAACAATTATGTATAAACAGGTTATATTAGAGAAAATTGGAACTAATCAACAGAAGTAGGGCACTAGAATTAAGTCAGGAGAGATGTTTTGGCATTCTTTTAAATGAAACTGTTGTTTGATCAATTTCACCAACTAAAAGTATAAATTAGTGTAAAATAGTGGGTAGAATACTAGAATTAAGTTAGGAAGAGTTGACAAATAAGATTTATACCAGATAAATTGGAGGTAATTTCAGAGGGAAGGCACTAAGGAAGACTGGGAAAGGCTCCTTGTAGAATATGCAACTTTGCATGAGACTTGAAGAAAACTAGGAGTCAGAGATGGAGACAGAGAGTTGCATAACCAGCAAAATGCCTAGTATAGAGATGGTGTATTATATGGGGAAAACAAGGCAATTTACTCAGTGTCTCCAGTTTGTCAGCTCTTTTAAGGGAGGGGCTTTTTGCCTTTATTTTTATCCAAAGTGCCTGACACATAGTTGGCATATAATAAATTCTCATTTACCTGGCTTATAGTGACCAAATAAAACAACATATAAATATAGCTTAAGCCTTTAAGTACTATATAAATATTAGTTACTCTCATTATTGTTGCTGTTATTTTGGTTTGTTAGATGCCTTGTTGAATCTAAGTATAAACTATGGCATCTTTTCTATGAAAACAAAACCAGTTTCTTTTATTTCTTAAATGTTGCTTTATTTTTTTCTAGGCTTTGTCAACCTTGGACTCCATCACTCTGATGTATCCTTTCTTTTATCGACCCATGTTTGAAGTGGTAGAAGATGGCTGGCATACATTTCTTCCTGAGAGAGAATTTGAACTCTTCTCAGATGTAAGTCTCTTTTCAAGAATTATACCTAATTGAAGCTCAATACTGCCCTTTGAAATTCACCCTTATTTGTCTTTTAAAAAAAAAAAAAAAAAAAAAGGCACTCTGATTTTCATGAATCCTCAAGAAAACTTTTGGAATAAAAATATGAGATAACTCTTTATCTTTAATTCCAAATAAAGAAACTTAACTTATTTTCTGCTATTGGGGGTTAACTTTACCCTTTGCCATTTTATATATTTTTTCAAAGTGCCAAAGGAGAATATGGACTGTCTAATAGTTAAACTGTTGCTCTTACCCACAGATTTTCTTCCTAGTCATTCATTTCTTTGATCATAATAGCCACCACAAGTCTTTAATGATATTTACTAAAGCTAAGATAAGCAATTTCAAATTTTGATTTTGGGGTTTTATAATTCTAACTTAACTTCTTGATCATATCTAAAAATACTTAACACTGATTTGTATGAGCAGAACCCAAGAAAACTATGTAATATTTTCTTGCTAGTTGGTAAGTTATAATAGAAGGGTTGACTCTTAATTCCAATAAATTGTTAAGGAGGTCAAGAGTATGTGAAAGTCTTTTAGTGTTAGAACCAAAGGAATTATTTGGTAATTATAGTAACTCTAAACCTCACAGAAGTGTACTTCATTTGAGCCTTAGTTTGAAACCTGGGAGAATGACCTATTCAATATTGAGATACCTATTTGATATAATTTTAAAAATTCAGTCCCTTTCTTACTACAAATACTGTTAAATTGTCTTTAGAGTCAATGAAAGATAAAAAGAAGGCAAAGTGAAGAACACATTACGTTAAAAACAAAAGTTTAAGAATTGCCACATTCATAGAAACAGAGATGAAATTACATAGTTCCTTAGTGATAATAAAAGGAAAATAAGATTTAAATACGTTTTTTTCTACAATTTTATATTACTTAATGCTTACCAGAGTTCTCATAATTGTCTTGGTCTAGTCATGTCATTTATGACCTAAGTGTTCTGAATTGGAAGTTAATATTTTTAAGATAAAGAAACTTTGAGGGGAGCTTTTTAAAATCTCTTGGATTACACTCTTCTCCAAGTTGTTTCTCATAATGTAGACATTTTTCTTAACAATGGATAACCTATAGACCAGATCTATCTTGAATGGTAGGCATATATCATAATTCTTTATGAGCCTATGCCTGAAAAATGAAATACATTTTTAATTCATTTGCATCCTTTCCTTCAAATCTAAATTGAGTTCAAAAATTTTAATTTTATGAAGGCTAACAGGAAATAAGAGTTTCAGATATCTGAAAATAGGCCATGTAGAAAGAGAAGCAGATTTGTTTGGTATTTGCATAGAAAGCTTGATTAGAACCAGTAAGGTAGAGTGGCCAGGACAGATATTAGCTTATCATTCAAGTAAATAGAGAGAGCTGCCTGAAGAATAGGTTTCCAGACAGAGGAGAAAGCTACCCCTTCTCCAGAGTGTTTTGAGGCAGAGATGGAAAGCATAGAAAGGCATCCTCCCAAATGGAGTTTTGGTTGGGAATCTGTCATGTCTCTTCTAGTTTTTATGATGCTTTTATTTTGTGAAATTTAGATTCTTGTTCAGGCATGAAAAGTTCTCATTTGCATTTTACAGACCAAAGAATGGAGACTGAGTTACGTCAATAAAGATTTTTCTGTCTGCCCCTCTTACCCTCCAATTGTTACTGTGCCCAACTGCATTGATGATGAGGCTCTAAGAAAAGTGGCTACATTTCGTCATGGTGGGCGCTTCCCAGTACTTAGTTATTACCATAAAAAAAATGGAATGGTAAGTACAATTTGGTTTTTTTTGTTCCCTGAAGAATCTCATACTATTCATGACAATTGGTATTTTTCCTTCTTAACCCTTTCAGATTTCTGTGATTATCTAAACCCAGGGGTGAGTCAAACCACTCAGATTCTTCTGGACTCATGAATTGATAATGATTTTTACTTTTTTTTTCCTTTTGAGCAATGTTTTCATTTAAAAAGATAAAAACTAAGATTTTTAACTCATGAGCAAATTTGGCTCTCTGTAGTTTTCTCACCCTTGGTTCTAAAACATTTCAAATTTGGACTTTAGGGATCCGATTACAGAACATTTTCTGTGGTCAGGGTATGCTTTTCAATCCATTTTCCAGTTCTCAAGTCCAGAAAACCCAGATTTTGTTCACTTCAGAGCACAGCACAAAGAATTGCCCTTTAAGAAGCCCAGCCAAGTGTGTATAAACGACATTCAATCCATTACTAAGAAACTGATTGAATGATTTAAAACTATTTTCAAGTATTTTAATTATTAGAATTATGTATTGCTTTAAGAAACAGTTATCTTAAATACAATAAATACAAATCTCAATCCTTTAACTAAAGTAGACATTATCCCATAGATACAAATTCAAATGAATATTTGTAGTAACTGATGCTATTTTTTACTACTTTACAATCTTCATTGAAGACAGTAACTTGTTGAGAAATGTTTATGGATATAGCCTGTTGAGAAATGTTTATGGATATGTGTATTTGTTTTCTAGTCTGTTGAAAAATTATGTTTTCTAACTGAATAATGTTTAATTGTAAAGAGTGCATCATTACCTCACAGACGGATAAATAGGATACTCCATTATCCCACAGATAGATAGTGGAAAATATGAAATGGGTACATATATTTCAGTTTTAAACCCATTTGTAGTAAAAAAAAAAAAATCACTATCAAAATCATAACCAGAATATTTGTCTTTTGACTTCTGTTTCAAGGCTTGAAAAGCAGCATGGGTATAATGGCCAGAAAGCTGGCTTTGAAGACAGGAAGATCTAAGTTTGACTTCCCCTTCTGATATGTTGAGTCTGTGTGACCTTGGATAAGTCATTTAATATCTCAATATTCTAGGCACCTTTCCAAGACTATTGGTAGTAGTTTTCTCTCCTGGAAGTTTGCCTATACCAAGGGAATCTCAGATCCAATCCCTTTCCCTATCCAAGACCTGATAAATAATCAGGTATAATGTTTTTTCAGCATTTTTAAAGTTATATTGTCTGACCTCTGGCTGTTCTCCTCCTCCTTTCACAAGAACTTGTTCTTTTGGATATATTATTTTGAAATTTTTTTCAGTTCAATAACTTACCTTTTCTTTTTTTTGGAGGGGGGCAGGGAATTGGTGAAGGGGAAGAAGGTTAACTTTGTGGGCTCTTCTTGAATTTTAAATTCTACTGTCCTTTCTAGGTAATGATCCGGAGTAGTCAACCACTCACAGGCACCAATGGGAGACGGTGCAAAGAAGATGAAAAACTTATAAATGCTACCCTTCGTGTAGGAAAACGAGGCTACATTATTGATACCCGATCTCTAAATGTGGCTCAGCAAGCTAGAGCTAAAGGAGGTGGTTTTGAGCAGGAAGCTCATTATCCTCAGTGGAGACGCATTCACAAGTCCATTGAGAGGTAAAATCTACTGGAAAAGGTAATATAGTCTTTTAAAATAAAAAGTAAAAGGTGGGTTCTTAAGTAGTTAGAAATTACTTTTTCAAACAAACTCATAAATACTTGCTTTAAAGACCCAAAGTTGTACTGGGAACTCTCTTTCAGTATTTGATGAAATGGGAGGTGATAAGAGAACATCCCAGGTGCTGAAGATATTGTTATTTTTGTCCTTTTTCTGTATCAGCTTTATGTTATTACCACAAGATCTGCCCCTTAGTAGTATTGTGGTGAGTCTTGTTGATCTTCAAACATGACATAAATTTCAAAACTGTAAGACATAAATTTTACATATGTTTGTTATTAGTGTGTCCCACACCTACTTTTGTAATTTACTTTTTGCCCTTTCTCTGTATTTGCCAAAACTTCTGAATCAACTGTGGCAAAGTCACTGGCGCAGCCATCTGGTACTGATAGGCATTGGAGCCAGGAGAACATTAGAGAAGTCTGCCTAATGTTAGGCTGATGTTCTTGGCCACTGAGGGAACACTGGGCGTTTGCTCTAATCTCAGATGCAGAAGATTCTTCCCAAGCAGTTCAGAGTGGCAGATTTTATCTAATGTATTTAAGCATTTGTGCAGATTTCTTTTAGTATTGGTGTTTAGATCTTTATCCTTAGTGGTGATGATGTACAACAATGTAGCCTTCCTCCCAAAGTTAATAATTGGCTATATGTGGTTGACTAAATCTCTCTGAGTCCCAGTTTCATTATGTATATTATATGAAGAATTAAAGGATAATAGTGCTTTTATTAGCCCCCATTTTACAGATGAATGAACTGAGGCAGGCGGATTAGCTTGGCATCGAGGCCCTTTCCTAGCCTATAAACCCTTTCTCAGGATAATGTTTTTAAATTCATAAAGCAAAATATTTAAGATTACAGAGGAAACCAATTATATTAAGATGCAGTTATCAAAATATTTTTAAAAAGTTTATAGACATTAAGAGCCCCTGGTACTAGAGAAATATTTTACTTCATAATTTTTTCATTTTTAATATGCTTCTCTACATTATCAAATGAGGTAATGCATATAAAATACTTTGTAAACTTTAAGGTGCTTTGTAAAAGTCAACTATTTTTAAATAACAGTCTGAATTGTTTATTTTTGTTTTCCCAAAAGGTATCATATTCTTCAGGAGAGTTTGATAAAACTTGTAGAAGCTTGTAATGACCAGTCGCATAACATGGACCGGTGGCTTAGCAAATTAGAAGCTTCTAATTGGTTGACTCACATCAAAGAGATTCTAACCACTGCCTGCCTGGCTGCTCAGTGTATTGACAGGTAAAGGGCATCTGTGGAATCTTTCATATGATTCTTGCTGTCTGGATCTTAATTTATACTGGCACATAGGTAACAAGTTTCTATTTGCTTTCAATTCTGTGTCTTTGGTTCAAATCAGTTTTCCCTTTTTACATCATGTGCTATACACAAGGCAGAAGCATCAACAACAACAAAAATAATGATAGCAAGAGCTGTAACACTTTTAAGATTTGTAAGGCAGGGCACCTAGGTGGTACAATGGATAGAGCACCAGCCTTGAAGTCAGGAGAACCTGAGTTCATATCTAGTTTCAGATACTTAACCCTTCCTAGTTGTGTGACCCTGGAAAGTCAACCCTAATTGCCTCAGCAACAAACAGACAAACAAAACTTGTAAGGCAATGTACAGATGGTATTTCCCTTTATCTTCCTGGCACTACCTAATTGCAAGTAGTTTGTCTCCCTTAAAAACAAATGAGATATTTGTGTATGAAGATTTGCATGTACAGGGTTTTCCAGAAAGTCTTAATGCCATTTTAAATTTTAATAAGTTATTAAATATCTTAATAAGATTTAATAAATTATTAAGTAATACCTTTCTACTTTAATACTTAATAACTTATTAAAGCTTAAAATGGCGTTAAGACTATTTGGAACACCCAGTATGCACTTTATTTATTTGTAAAACCAGTTTCTTAAATGGGAGAAGAAAAGAGAAGAAATGAACATCTTTACATTGTGTACTTTGTGCCAGGCACTAAGCTAAGCTCTTTTTACAAATATGATCTCATTTGATCCACACAACAACCCTGTGAAATAATTGCTATTATAATTCTTGTTTTACAAATGAGGAAAGTGAGGCAGACAGAAGTTGAGGGGCTTAATTATTAAAGTGCCAAGTTCTGTGCTAGGCATCGGGGAATAAAGTATAAAAATGAAAGACTAGCAAAGATGGTAAAGTAGGAAGAATCTAAAATAGTTCAAATTCAACCTCAGAAACTTAACTAGCTCTGTGATATTGAGAAAATCATTTAGGCACTGTCTGCGTAAGTTTCCTCACCTATAAACCGTGCATAATAATTCCTCCCTTATAAAATTGTTTTCCATGTGATATTTATAAAACACTTACCACAGTGCCTAAAACATAGTAGGCATTTAATAAATGTGTATTCCTTTCTCTCCTTCCTTCCCAGATCTCTTCCTTAACTAGTCTGGATAAAATATCAGTTTGAGTAGGGATTGGAAAATACAAGTTAAAAACCCAGTCATTTCTTCAGCCAAGGTTGGGATAGGGGAATGGTGACCTGTGGGCATTATCAAAGAGACTTCAGTCAGGAAATGTCTCATATAAAGCCTTTTAGCACAAAAACTGCACTGGGGACTGCAGCTATATGTTACAGCAAGAAGTGGTCATGAATACCTGAGAGTGCAGGGTGAACAACAGGAGCCAGCCAGCAGTTGTGAGGCTCTAGCCTTGGAGTGGAGTCTCCGAGTTAGCCCCAAACTTATTCTGAGGTGCAGCTGAATAACTAGAGCAGGGACTTCAGGCCTAAGGGGAGCCTGCAGTTCTGTTTCGCTGAACTCCCAGAGCCCTCCAGTTAGCTAACAAGGGCTAGGATAAGCAGTATTTTACTGGAATTCCAACCAGGGACAAGTCTGCACTTGTTTCTCCCAGAATCAGTCCTTAGTCAGGATCTTGAAAGGACCAGAAGGACAGCAACCAGATTTTACCTTACATCAGACCATCTAGAGTGCCCTGAAAATTTGTAAGTCTCTGGGTTGAGTCAGACCCAAAATCCCTGAAGAACTCCTGTCCTCCTACTATGTATTTCACACTCCCTCAAATACTAACCTCTAGATCCTCAGCTACACAGAGAGATGGATATACCTTTGGTCTTACACAATAAATGCACTACTTCATGTTCATTAACTCTGAAATATCATTCCTTTATATGATCACTCTTTTGTCATTTACCTTTACCTCTGTTTTGTAACCCCAGATCTTGTTCTTCATCCAAAGCAAGACCCCCAATTTCTCTACCTTTGTATTCTTTTCCAAACCATCATCCTTGCACCAACTCCTCCCTTTCCTGATTTTGACTACTTGGTAAATCTGTTCAACTCTACACTGACCTTTTTGCTCTAGTCCCTTTTCCCCTGGTCCTGTTGCTGATTTTGTTCTGTTAAGGTTTAGTTTGATTTCACCCACCATCCATTGCTTAAGTTTTTTTCTATCTTCTGTTGCTTATTGGATATCTATTTACTGGAATTTCATAGATATTTTTAACTTAACATATCCAAAACTGAATTCATCTTTCCTCAAAATGTTTCCCATTTTTGAACTTCTTTATTTATATTTTTGGTACCATCATTATTCTGATTGCTGAGACTCACTAGGTATCATACTCAACTGCTCCTATTGTCCCTTTCCCCCCAATATCCAATCAGTTGTCATGTCCTATTCTACCTTAATAAATAACATGTCTCACATAAGCCCTACTAACTGCCTATCACTTCCAGGATCAAATATAAACTACTCTTTTTTAGCAACCAAAACATGCTGCCCTCCTTCATTTTTTTCAGTATACTTATGTCTTATTTTCTCCCTTTGTGATCCAGTAGCATTGGCCACCTTGCCTTTCTTCATAGAATATATTCTAACTCTCAATTCCAGGCATTTTTATTGACTCTTCCATCTCCACCTCTTGGCTTCCTTTGCTTCATTCAGGTTAAGCTAAAATCCTATTCCTTGATCCCTTTAATACTAATAATGCCTTGTCATTGAGATTATTTTCAATTTGTCCTGCATATAGTTTTGTGAGTACATAGTTGTTTACATGTCATCTTGTACCTCAGCTTTTTTTGAGTGGGAGTGGAGGAGGCTTTTTTTCTTATCCTTTTCTGGTCCTGTTCCTATCACTTATATAGTACCTCTCACATAGTAAATACTTAATAGATGCTTGTTGCCTGACCAACTGACATAGAACTCAATATTCAGAAAAAGTAGCAAGAGTATCCCAAATCAGAACCAAATGAGGCACTAGCATTCCCTCCAGGAGTGTGCCCTAAACCAAAATTCCAATTCAGAAAGTAAAACTAGGAGAGTGAGTTAAAAATAGGCAAAAACCAAAATTACCATGATAAAGGTATTATGGTACCATGCCCGAATACAAATCTAGAATAAAATAGCTGCAGAATATTTATAAGCAAAGCCTTAAAGAAAAACGCATCTTGACCACAAGAATTTCTTGGAAATGCAAAAATGAATTTTTTTTTAAAGCACTAGAGAAAAAGAAAAGAAATGGAAGTTACAGAGGAAAGACTTGGAAGGAGACTGAACAGTTTCATACAAGGGTTATAAAATCTTATCTAAGTATCACTTTTCCTGAAAATTAGAATGGATTAAAAATAGGTTAATAACTTTAAAGAAAAAATACTATAATCAAGAGAGTTTAAAATTACCTCCCTCCCACACAAAACAAGAAAATAAGGTATTAAAAACAATTGACATCCAAAAATAGATCAGAAAGAGAATATAAGAATCATTAGACTACCTGGAATTAATAACAATAAAAAAGAGCCTGGATATTATGTTTCCATCTTTTCTTTTTTCTTTTTTTTTTGTTTTTATTCTTTTTTTAAATAATAATTTTCTCTCTCTTTTTTTTTAATTATAGTTTTTATTTACCAGATATATGCATGGGTAATTTTACAGCATTGACAACTGCCAAACCTTTTGTTCCAATTTTACCCCTCCTTGCCCCCCTCTCCCAGATGGCAGATTGACCAATACATGTTAAATATGTTAAAGTATAAATTAAATACACTATATGTATACATGTCCAAATAGTTGTTTTGCTGTACAAAAAGAATAGGACTTTGAAATAGTGTACAATTAGCCTGTGGAGGAGATCAAAAATGCAGGCAGACAAAAATAGAGGGATTGGGAATTCTAGTGGTTCATAATCATCTCCCAGAGTTCTTTCGCTGGGTATAGCTGGTTCAGTTCATTACTGCTCTGTTGGAGCTGATTTGGTTCATCTCATTGTTGAAGAGGGCCACATCCATCAGAATTGATCATCTTAAATAATAATTTTTTATTTTCAAAATACATACAAAGATATATTTTAGCATTAACCCTTGAAAAACTTTGTATTCCAAATTTTTCTTTTTCCCCTCTACCCTAGACAGGAAGTAATCCAGTATAGGTTAAACATGTACAATTCTTTTAAACATATTTCCACATTTATCATGCTGCATAAGAAAAATCGGATCAAAAAGGGGAAAAAATGAAGGGGGGGGGGAATAAGCAAACAACAACAGAAAAGGTGAAAATGCTATGTTGTGATCCATACTCAGTCTCCATTCTCCTCTCTCTGGGTGCAGATGGCTCTCTCCATCACAAACCTATTGGAACTGGCCTGAATTGCCTCATTGTTAAAAAGAGCCATGTCCATCTGGATATTATATTTCAAGAAATCATGAAAGAAAATGTTTCGGTTCGGTTAGAACCCAGTGAAACTAGAAAGCCACATATTAAAATTTCCAGATCATAAAGCAAATACTGCAAGTATTTAGCAAAAAGAAAATTCAATAAACATTAAGTACCTACTATGTGCCAGGTACCACAGAGCCACACCCAGAATCACATGATTTAGCAGCCACCTCTTATAAAATGCAGAGAGTTGAAACATGTTATTCCAAAAGGCAAAACAGGCTTACAGCCTATAGCAATTTGTCCCTAAACCCTAAGTATCTTAGGGGGAAAAAATGGGCTTTCTGTTAAGAAATGGTACGCAAGCTTTCCTGATGAAAGGACCAGAATGGAGGCGAAACTTTAAAATCCAAGGAAGGAATCAAGAGAAGCATAAAAAGAGGTGGTTCTGCTAACCTGTGAAATCATGGCTTTCTCCTCTTAAAAGACTAAGCTGAGTAGTATAGTGTATTTGAGAATATTCCACCAAGAATAGCCATCCTGTGAATACTTGGCAATATATAGGGCATTCTTTAAGAAGCCTAGAGTAGTTTAGAGATTAAGTTTACATTGGTTATATCAGACAGAAAAAGACAATTGTTAGATTTTTTTTTTTTACTTCTTTTGCCTTGATTTTGATATAAGCTTGAGAAAGTTTAGTCCTTATTCAAAAAATAAAGATTGCACCATTTTCTTACAGTGTTCCATGCAGTGGAAAGAAAACAAAGCCTTACTTTAACCTTCTTGTATTTGTCAGACTGTGTGTGACCATGATCTATTTTTGACTTTAGGAATTTACCAGTAGCACTGAAATTGATATAATTTACTCTTTTTGCATAGAAACATCAGAGCATTTGAAAGTGGTTGCTCACTTACTGCATCTGTTATGTGTAAATATAAGACATCTTTCCTAAGCATGAAAAGAAATTCAACAAAGAATTGAGGTTGGAAATGTTCTAGTGTAGAGTTTGTATCCATGTAAAAACTTTACTGAAAAAATTAATTAGGTTGGAGCAACTCATTATTTATTGGACTTAAGAATTCAGTAGTTATTAAATGGTAGTACTTGAAAGAAAAGATAAAATTATCCATTGTTCATGAAAAGACAGATACTATGTCTGACAAACCCTCGTGGACAGCTTTATACAAATAACTGGTATAGCATATGGTTTGTATCTTTATTCAGATACAACTAGCTGACTTAAAATATTGGTAAGATTTTGCTATGCAAATTAAAACTACTCACAAATGAAAGTTTTACTTGTATTTTCCATGTCACCTCCATTGTGTGAGTAATGGCAGTGAGGAAGTTTTAGATCTTCAGTATCAGCATCAAAAAGCATTAAGAATAAAAAGAATTAAATGATAAAAGTGGATATAGGATGAGTAAAAATAAACAGGAATATTGGTGAACTGTGCTAAAAATATTGTCTTTAAAATGGTTAAGTGAAAAAAGCCCTAAATTTTTTAGCAACAACAGTGAAAGAAAAAGAAACAGTCCCTGATCTGAAGGAACTTATAGAAGTACCTATCTTCTTAATAAGAATGTAAGTAAATATGAAATCAAAACAAAGAAAGCTAATATAAGGTAGGTTGG
Source organism: Sminthopsis crassicaudata (assembly GCF_048593235.1). NCBI lineage: Eukaryota > Metazoa > Chordata > Mammalia > Dasyuromorphia > Dasyuridae > Sminthopsis > Sminthopsis crassicaudata. The sequence goes on along the minus strand of NC_133618.1, from coordinate 144,236,213 downwards.
GATGGCAGGGCACTAGCAGTAAGATGAAAGAGAGCTGTCAAGAAATCCTAGAAGGTGGTGCTTGAACTTAATCTGGAAGTAAAATAGGAAGTTCACGAGGCACAGGTGAGGATATTGTAGATTCCAGGTATGGGGGATGGCCAGGCAATAAGAGAGGAGGTTCAATGTTAGATTTGAGAAAGAGACTGAAGGAAGAGGGGAATCAGTTCTCATGAGTTTGGAAAGATAAGTTGGGCCCAATTCGTGAGAGCCTAAAAATTAAACAATGTAGTTTAGATTTTATTCTAGAGACAATAGAAGCTCCTGGAGTTGACCGAGTTAAGGAAAAAATTTAGTCAGATCTGAATTTAAAGAAAATTAATTTGGTGTCAATATATGAGGTGTTAATATATGAAATGTATTAGAGAATTGAGAGCCTTAAGCTAGGGAGGCCAAAAAAGAAGTTTTTGCATTCATTGAGATGAATAATGATAGGGCTTGAACTTAGGTTGGAATTATATAAAGAGAGAGAAGGGATCAAATGTGAAAATGTTATAAGGTAGAAAATGCAAGATTTGGCAGTTGATTGGATTTGTGGGTTAGAGTGATAACATATAATACCATGGTTGCAGACTGGGAGAGTAGGAATATGGTAGTTCCTTTGACATAGGAGAATTTGAAAAGGAGAATGGTATGGTAGGGAGAAAATCGGTTTCATTTTGAATGTTTTGAATTTAAGGTGCCTCCAGGATATACAGTTTGAAATGTCCAATAGGCAGTTGGAGATGTGGAACTGAAGCTTGGGGAGAGACTTAGGCTAGATATATAGTCATTTGTTTAGACAAAATGATTAAATCCGTGGGAGCTGAAGATGTCATTGAGAGAGATCATAGAGAGAGAAGAGGGTCTTGGGGAATACAGTTAGATAATCATATGAGTGGTGAACCAGTTAAAAAAACTGGGAAAGAGTAATCCAATAAGTTGGAAGAAAAGCAGGAGAGAATGTCATGAAAATCTAGAGACAAGGGGGGATTATCCAGATAGGTGAAGAGTGATTAGGGCTGAGAAGAGACTGTAAGATTTGACAATAAAGAAAACACTGGTAACTTTGAAGAGTTATTTCAGTTGAGTGAAGAGGTGAGAAACCAAGTTACAAAAAGCTGGATAATAGAAGTAGAGACTGTTATCTGAGGAAATGAAATCATATCTTCTCATTCATGGCATAACTACTGAAAATTGAGATAAATGACTTAGTGGCTTATTAGTAGAAACAGTTGTGAATATATCTAATACTAAAAATGGAGGTGGCATCTCAAATAAAGTAATTATCAGCATGGTGCTGGAATGGCACCTTTTTCTATATTTCTTTGAAAATCTTAAAAGATGATGCTTTTGAATTCACAAAGTGATACTGCCAAGTTAAAAAGAGATATTCATATATTTTAGAAAGAAAGCAATTGTTATACAAATAGTTACTTTCCTTTTTAGGGAAAGATGTTCTCAGGAAACTGAAAATAAGGCTAAGCACTAAAGTTAAGGATTAGTGGAATTGAGACAAAATGACCAGATAATGTGCCTTATGTATAGTTAAAGGATTTTTACTTAAATCCATATACATACTTGACAAATAAGTATAAATGCCATTTAAAGTAGTCATTTTGTTCTTTTTTATTTTAAATTTTAAATTGCAGGCATAGAATTATTTAATTTGTTAATGGTGGTAATTAGATGGAATTGATGAATGTCAATAGAGGAAAATGTAACAATAAATGTGTAACTGAAATGACTGCATTTGTTCTTCATTATATAATATATCCTTTTTTAAACCAAAAATATCATGATTATGAATTAGCAAATGTAGGAATGAGTTAAAAAGTGGTTACTTTTGTGTTTCATCTTAGTTTGTAGTAAAAATCTGGAACTAAATAGCAATTCATCAATGTCGTATTTTGGCTCCCTTGGTAAATTTCATTTATTTACAAAATATAACTAATCTAAAAATTTATAATTCATTCTTAAGGTACAAATATACACTTGATTGTAATGAAAGATAGCATATTGTTAAGAACTGTATACATGGAACTTTTTATTTTGATGCATGTAGACAACCTATTTATTCATATTTATTTATGTGTGCATCTTAATTTAATGAAATATTTGGTATTTTCCTTGCCATTTCTTTTTTCTCCAATCTTTCCCCCAAACAGCAGTGGTAAATAAGATCTAAGAGCGTTAACTTTGGTCCCAGAAGATTTGAGTTCAGATCTTAGCTTTACCACCCAGGTTTTTTTTTTTTTAACATTGGGTTCTGAAACTTATTTTCCTTATCTGTAAAATGGGGTGAGTCATAAGACCTGTACAGCTATCTCACAAGAATTGTGTGAGAAAGGCACCTGGAATGTCTTTAAAAGCTACAGAATTGAGAGTTTAAAATATTTCCCAAAGTAAATTTCAAACATCTAAAGATGCATTATAGTAAATATAGCAGTATAGAATTAGAAGACTCCTTGGATTTTGAACTGAAAGAGATCTCAGAGATCAATCAAACCAACTCTGTCACATTGGAAAGATGAAGAAACAGTTACCCTGAGAGCAAATATATACACAAAATCTAGGATTGTGGGACCTTAGATCTTGTGTCTCCAAGTCCATGTCTTATCTGTTATGCCAAAAAATGAAATCAGTTCAAGAACAAAAGGGAAGTACAGAAAAAGAAGTTGAGGGTATATTTCAAAGGAAGAAAGCCAGGCCCTGAGGATATCTTTTTAAAGAAGGGAAAGGAGTAAGAGAGCCTACTATGAAATTCAAATAACAATTAACTTTAGTAAGGAAGAGAAATTCATGTGTGAAAGTTGAAAGGCAGGTCTGTGAAATTTAACAACTTGAGAGGGCAAGATTTACGAATTTTTGGAAACGTCCCCCACCCCCCTTCCTCCTTTCTCTCTTCCCTGCTCTATCTCCAGGAAAATCTTGGATATATCTTATCAGTCTTACTAAGATGGAGAACCTGCTGGGCTGTGGAGAAGTATGCATTGCCTTACAAGTTATTTGTACTCAATAAATGTTTATTGTTAACAGAGTTCATTGAACATGTCGGGAGTATCCCATTTGTGCTCTGGATTTTCCTATCAGGGAAGGAGCATCGGTATTGATTCATGGAACAGAGGGAACTGATTCTACACTTCAGGTTACCTCCCTAGCCCAGATCATCTTAGAACCAAGATGTAGGACCATTCGTGGTTTTGAAGCTCTTGTAGAGAGAGAATGGCTACAGGTAAGAAATATTAGTTGATTTAAATAGAATTTGCCAGAAATGTTTATATCATCTATTCAAAAAGAATTGCCTTTATGTACTGATTTCTTCTTTTTGTATTAGCTGTGACAAATTGGATGAAAAATAATTTTTTTTCTATTTTATTCCTTGACAGATAATTCCTCTATCTTACCACCTGTTGAATGAATGAATTCAAACTAATAGTAGAATGTTTATATAGAAGGTACCATGTGGGCCAAAGAAATATGACTGTCCCAGTTTTATTGCAGTTTGATGTCTAATAAGATGAAGTGTAAATGAATGGCACAGAGTGCTATAAGAATTGAGTAAAAAGAATTTACTCACTTTGGACTAAAGTAATTGTTATTTGTCCTCTCTTCTTGAAGAGGACCATCAGGGAGGTGATGTCATGATATTCAAATGAATTAGATTTAAGGGAGGGAGAGCTATGCAAAATCAACAGTCTCACTTTCTCCTTTGGAGTCATCTGAATCCAATGGCAACATATAATTCAGGATGGCTGGAGGATGCAGGAGGATACCCTTGGTCTTTTTAAGCTAAAGTTTTTAATGGCCTCAGTCAACTGAGACCTGTTCATCAGTGATTTAAGGGTAGGTAAGAAATGAAGCAGAGAATGACCTCTTTTATCCGGATTAGCGTAAGAGATGCTTGAGCTAGATCTCTTGGGATAGATAGAAGTCTTCCTGTCTGACTTCTCTTTCTGAGTTTTCTTTGGAGTTCTTTATTTATCTACAGAAATGATCCCCTGATCTTCATATCTTGTTCCAATCTCTCCCAAACTCTGATCTCCATATTCCTAAGTGCCTGCTAAACATCTCTACCTACATAGCAACATATTCAAAGTTATCCTTCCTTTAAATTTCCCCACTTTATTTGACTAAGGCCTTGTGTATTCATCTGCCTTTGGGTCATAAACTCCTGGCTATATTTTATAAATTTTATCATTTTAACAAGAAGTTGAATATTCTATTCTGAAAAGATGTTCTATTTCAATTTATTAAATAAAAAAAAATTTTTTTTGGCCATAACAAGCCAGTAATGACTTTATCTTTAGAATCAGTGCTAAGAAAAACTATTAATGAATTACTTTGGTAAAAAATTAATCATTTATAATTATAAATTATTATAATATTCTTAATGTTGTTATGGATTCTATTCATCCATGTTCTTGATACTGACCTTGGCTATGTTATTATATGCTACTATCTTCTATCCACTCCATCTCCACCCCTCTTTTGCAATGCTCCAGAATCATTGTGTAGCCATATCTTTATTCTGTAATTCAGGTATGATCTTAATAGGTATAGAAACCCCACAATTAGTTGAAGTTATTGTTGCTTGTTTTATGTCAACTAAAATGATCTAAAAACCCAAACTTTTGTATTTTGTTATATGTGTAGCTTTGATGTGTAAGAATTTGATTAGTTGAAAGACTTACTTTGCTTAGATTCTGATCATGAAGCTAAAAAGCAGAACTTGGGCAGTAGTGACTGTGCAAGTGGGTATTAGTAGAATGTGTCATTTCAGCTACTCACTTTAGATAGTAGGTGGCAGATTCTTTTTATTATTTTTTTTGATTACTATTTTCCACATAGGCCATAAAATGCTTGAATTTGTAATAAACTCTTACGAGTCTTGGTTTTTTGAGTATACTCTCAAAATGATCCTATTTTCATATTTTAAAAAAATGCAACAGTTGGCAATGTTGCACACATCATTTCATATTTTGATGTTTAAGAGGGGAAAGTTTTATTTTTTTCTACAGACTCCTGGCTCACATTAGTTGTCCAGAATATCATTGTTCCTTGGAAGCAGACATGATGTTTTGGAGGAATGGGAAAACAACTCCGACAATTTTACTATTTGATATGTTCCCACTCCAAAATCAAACTAAAATAATCTGGCCACATCTCTTTATGAACATGGGTTTATTCCTTAGCCATAATGACAGAGTTGATTATATCAGAAAGTGACTTGAAACTTTGTATCTAAGGAAGCAGAACTTATAGCTGACCTTCTACTGAAAGAAATGAGAAAATAGAGATGGCAGTAATTTTTTTCTTTCACTTTATAAGGTAATAGTATTTGACTTTTTTATCTCTTGAGTTTTATAATTCTGAGAATTTGAGACATAATGGTAGATTATGAACAAAGCCTACTGCATTCACTTATTTTTGATTAATAAACCCCTAGCTAGTGTTTTAAACATACTTACATAAATGGCATGTGCTTCTTTCCCATTGAATTTATCATATACGACAGCTTCTCCCAACAAGACCTCCTTGACTTTGGCTGCCTAGGTGGGAGGTTTTTGAGGAGGACATCCTTTTTAATTTTGGTGTCTGGGAGAAAACATAAGTTTTAAACAAAGAAACTGACAAAATCTGCCACCAACCTTCTGTCAAGAAGAATTGCTCTTAGCTGTACAATAGTCAGTTGGAAGCTTTGTGTCAGCAGTGTAGGCTCTGCTTAATTTAAGTAGAATTTGTCAATTAGAGAACATTTCTGGAAAGGTTTCCTTTCTGAGACTGCCCCATGTGTTATTAACAGGTATTTCATCATAGCTGTGGCAGACAAGATAACAATAACAATACTCTAATGTTCTCCAGGCAGGCCACCCCTTCCAGCAGCGTTGTGCCCAGTCGGCCTACTCCAACAGTAAGCAGAAGTGGGAAGCACCTGTGTTTTTTCTTTTCTTAGACTGTGTGTGGCAAATCCTGCGCCAGTTCCCTTGCTCCTTTGAATTTAACGAGCACTTCCTTATCTTGCTCTTTGAGCATTCTTATGCCTCACAGTTTGGGACCTTCTTGGGCAACAATGAAAGTGAAAGGTAAGCAGACATCTCCATTTCTCATGGCTGCAGTCTCTTTTGCAATGCTTTGTAGTCCTAAAGATATAAAGATTAACTTATGTCTCCTTTTTGCTTTTAAATAACCATTGGGAAGATAAATAATTATCCTGTATATAGTCACTTATATTACAAAACAGGCTACAACCAGAACACAAAAGTGACGTGCTCTATAAGAGTGTGTATATACACTCAAAACTTTAAATTGCAAATACACTGAGTGGGATCTCATGAGTGGATTTGGATTCTTGAGTTTGCCAGCATTGCCATTTTTAAAAATTGGTTTCATGAAGTCAGACTTTCAGAATTGGAAGGGATTTCATATCCAGTAAATCTTTTCATTTTTATATAGCTCTGATTATTAAAAAAATTTCTTATTATATCAAGGAAAAATCTGCTTTACAATCTCATCAGTGCTCTTTTTTTTCCTGACTTTTTGGGCCAAACAGAGCAAGTCTATCAATATATCAATATTAGTTGATTAATATATTGGACACCACCACAGCTATCTCAATTTCACAAGTCTAACCTCCACTAAGTCCTTATATTTATTTAATAATGTACAGTGGAAGGATCTCTTTTAATTATTATATTGAGAAATTATTCATAATACTAGAACCTATGTAGCATTTTATGATTAACAAAGTATTTTTCTGGTAATAGCACTGTGATAGAGATCAAAGCTTCTTAAACTGTGGATGACCTGATAGGGTTTCGAAATGATGATTTATTATTACTAAATGCTTGATTTTGGGGGCAGCTAGGTGGCGCAGTGGATAGAGCACCAGCCTTGAATTCAGGAGGACCCGAGTTCAAATTTGGTCTCAGACACTTAACACTTCCTAGCTGTGTGAGCCTGGGCAAGTCACTTAACCCCAGCCTCAGGGGGGGGAAAAATAAATAAATGCTTGATTTGTATACCTATTTTATATGCCTATAAATCTCAGCCTGGTCTAGATGGTGCAAGGAGTAATATTTCCATTTTGTAGATAAGGAAATTGGAGCCAGGAGAATTTAACGTATTTGTCCACAGTCATACAACTAGTTATTGCTCAAGCCTGGCCTTGAACTTAGGTCTTCTGACTCCAAGGTCTCTGTTGGTTTCACTGATCTACATTAATCTCCTCTGTAAATTATGACCTTCAAATTGCCTGAGTTTGTTTTAAAGGCAAAATGTGATTTGTTTTTTATAACCATTTCCATGTAATTGTATTGATATAAAACAATTTTTTTTTAATTTAAAGTTTGTCTTTAGCTACAAATGTACATTTATTTTTCAAGAATTGTATTCACATGGGTAGCTAGATGACGCAGTGACTAGAGCACTAAGTGTGGAGTCAGGAAGACCTGAATTCAAATCTGATCTCAGACATTTAACACTTACTAGCTATGTGACCCTGGGCAAGTCATTTAACCCAGTTGCCTTGTAGAGAGGGAGATCGAGAAAAAAAGGAAAAGAAAGAGAGGGAGGGAAGGGGAACGATGGAGGGAAGGGGAACGAGGGAGGAATGGAGAGGGGGGGGAGGGAAGGAGAAAGAGAGAGAGAAAAGAATGGCATTGATAGATTCTGCAGTTAGAATTTTCTTTTTACAGATCTAACTCTCAATCCAGTTTTGGTACAAACCTTAGAACCACTTGATGAGTTTTACAGAAAGGTCTTATGGTCTTAAAGAATTACTACTTTGTCTTAAAGTTCTTTATGTGCTTGATTTAGCAAGAATGGCCCCTTAGTGTTTGAACCTGTTCACATTGCTGCTACAGATGTTTTATTCCCATGTTTATCTTAATGACATTGTGATAGCAGGACTAGACTAGTTTATTTTTAGGCATGTTGAAGAACAAATTCAAACTTTTATGTGTGTGTATAAGTAGAGCTAACATTGTCCTTTTGCATTAATGATTCAAAACTAATATTTTGCAAAACTTTCTCAGGTTATAGAGGAAAAGGGGAAAAGGGACAGAAATATTTATTAAGTGCCCATTATGTGTCAGATGCTATACTAAGCACAAATTTTTTTTAACTTACGTAATTGGGCTAATTCCCAGTTTTCCATTTTAAGTTGATTTTCTAGGAAGTTACCTTCATTCATGGTAGATAGGCATGGCTGTTGGTATTGTCAGAGTCCTGTCTAAATGATTGTTATTTTAGCATCTAATTCTATATAATGAGACTGTTTACATACTCTACTAGTAGTTTATATTAAAAAAAAAAAAAAAGTTTTAGTGAAAGTTAAATCCTTAGAGATCATTTATTACAGTGCACTTATTTTACAAAGAATATCAGTGTTTAGGGAGATAAAATAATTTGTCTGGGATATTAGATCTAGGGAATGATGAAGATTATTAATCATTTTACACTGCACTGTGAGGTAAGCTCCTATCTCTCCCTGAACCCAGTTTCCATTCTAATGGGAAGGATTATCTCACGTCTTACATTCCCTGTTTTTGTGAGAGAGCCCAATCAGGGCATGCTCTTATTTCAACCACTAATCTTTCATCTCTCTTGAGTCTTAATTTCTTTTCTTTTCTTTTTTAGCGAGGCATTTGGAGTTGAGTGACTTGCCCAGTGTCACATGACTGAATTTAAACTGAGGTCCTTCTAACTTCAGGACTCATGTTTGATCTACTGTTCTATTTAGCTGCCCCAAGTCTTAGTGAACAGGATAATAAAATGTCAACCCATTGAGGACAGACATTTTTAGTTTTGCTTTTATACATTAAATAACACTATGTTTTGTTTTTGGCTTTTTGTTTGTTTTTTTTGCTGAGGTAATTGGGGTTAAATGACTTGCCCTGGGTCACACAGCCAAGAAGTGTCTGAGGTCAGATTTGAACTCAGGACCTCCTGACTTGAGGACCAGTGCTTTATCTACTGCATCATCTAGCTGCCCCTAAAAATCAGGGTTTTGTTTTGTTGGTTTTCTTTTCTTTTCTTTTTTTTTTTTTTGAAGAAAGTAAGGCCTTTATTCAGGTCTATATAAATAAATACTTGTCTTCAGAAATCCAGCCTCTGCAGGGGGTCCAGGTTGCTGAACAGGAGGAATAGGGTTGGCGTCAAAGGAAGACAGCAGTTGTGGGGTAGTTTGAGTGAGGAACTGATGGAAGTGATGCTCCCATTTCTCTCAGGCTCCTTCAGGCTTTATTTTTATACTATATCATGATCATATACTTTTCTTTAGGTCAACATAGTCTTCAGACCTGTGTCTGACTTATTGACTTTATATGTTATTACATTTGACATTTAATATTTGAGTAAGTTTTTTATTGTTAAGTGTTAATTATTTATTTCATTACTCAAAGCTAATAACGAAAAGGTAAATGTTATACAAGATTAAATATCAATGAATTTTGTTAGTTTATTTATGTCTTCTTTGTCAATTCTATGGATTGTTTGATTCCTCTTATTTCCCTGACTTGGAACTGTATACATAGGCATTTAGGGCAATTCTTAGTTATACTTTAACCATCTTTTAGTTCCTAGACCTACTGATCTTTTCTGAGTCTAAATTGGTAAACACCATTATTTCCTAGACCTTTGGATTTCCTCCCATAGTGACAATACTTTCCATGGTGTTCTCTTCTTTATCATTTGTCTCAGTGAGAGATTAGTTTTATTAGGACAGAATATGCATGTGGAGTCATTTCTAGTTAACTTGCCCAAATTCCCTTTGTCACCAGATTTTTTTAGATAATGTTTAGTGCTGTAATCAAGCCGATTATAAATAATATAGGAAATAGTAGTCCACTAATGAGAATCATAGAAGGAAATGTTGTTCCTGCATGAGTGCTGTGCACATTTGATCTCAGTGCTGGGCTTTGCCAATCAGCTTAGAGATTGCAGCTCCTAACACTTGTCCACGCCATTAGGAGTAGAAGATTGGTTCTAGTCTATTTTTATGACCTGAATGGCAAAGAATTTGAAACTGAGCCTTGGACCCTGCATACTCCTTGAAAATAAATACATATACATACATATATATATGTGTGTGTGTGTGTGTGTGTGTGTGTATGTGTGCATATATATATATATATATATATATATATATATAATATTTTTCCCAGTTACATTAAATTTTTTTTTGTTTTTAAAACTTTTGAGTTCCAAATTCTCTTCCTTGTCCCCACTCCCAGCCCCCATTAATAAACCACTTGTGAAGTTAGGCAAAACATTTCCATAAAAATCATGTTTGGAAAGAAAATATAGATTGCCCACCTAAAAAAAAAAGTGAGAGAGAGAATGCTTCAATCTTTATTCAGACACAATCAGTTCTTTCTCTGTGTATAAATAGGAATTTTCATAATAAGTCCATCAGAGTAGTCTTGGATCATTGTATTGCCTAGTCATTCACAGCTGATCATCCCACAACTTTAGCTATTACTTTGTACACACTACATTTTACTGTGCTTGAATTCATGGCAGACTTTCCAGGTTTCTTTCTGTAGTGTGCTTTCTAGAGCCCCCAAATTGGGGTGCCAAAATATATCATCTGGACTAGCTCTCTGGAGTATCTTGGGCGCATCCTGAGTCCTTGGTCTTAGTGGAGGAGTGAAGTAGGCCTGAGACCCACGAGGATGGTTAAAGATAGAGTTCATTTATTTCAAGTCCTCTCAGCCCTTAAATACCTTAGTATGATTACATCAGTACAGAATACTGAGCATGTACCAACTAGAAAACCATTACATCACCACAGCACACTGTGAAAGTGCTAACTATAAGCACCCTGCTATGTAAATGCCTCTTTACTGTAAGTATCCTTTGCTTCAAGTAGAACACAGGTGGTCACACCCTCCCTGACTTCTCAGGAAAGGTGAGAGCATCAAACAGAGGTGGGGAACCAAATCAGACATTGTTAGCCAGTACTCTCTGAACTGAAGAGTCTTTTACTTACCTAGAGTTCCCCAACTATCTGCAGCCTTCTATACTTTTTTTTTTTCCCTGAGAGCATCCTGCTCATTATTTCTCACAGAAGAATATATTTCATCATAATCACTATTTATTCAGCCATTCCCAATTGGTGGGCATCCCCGCAGTTTGAAATTTCTTGCCCTGAGAAGGGAATTGCTATAAAATATTTTTGGGCATATAGGTCCTTTTCCTTTTTAAAAAATCTCTCTTGGGATTCATGCATGGTAGTCTAAGACTCTTTGGAGCTAATTGCCTTGCCCTTGCCTTTAGGAGCAAGGCTCTTATACTTTCTGATTTTTGACCTATTCTCTCTTCTTTTTTTTTTTTTTTTTTTTTTATTAAAGCTTTTTTATTTACAAAACATCTGCATGGGTAATTTTTCTTTTTTTTCTTTTGTTTTTTATTAATTTTTATAATTATAACATTTTCTTTGACAGTACATATGCATAGGTAGATTTTTTTTTTTTTTTTTACAACATTATCCCTTGTACTCCCTTCTGTTCCGAGTTTTTCCCCTCCTTCCCTCCACCCCCTCCCCTAGATGGCAGGCATTCCCATACATATTAAATATCTTATAGTATATCCTAGGTACAATATATATATGCAGAACCGAATTTTGTTGTTGTTGTTGCAAAGGAAGGATTGTATTCAGAAGGTAAAAATAATCTGGGAAGAGAAACAAAACAAAACAAAACAAAACAAAACAAAAACAATGCTCACAGTTTACACTTATTTCCCAGTGTTCCTTTTCTGGATATAGCTTATTCTGTCCATCATTGATCAATTGGAATTGGATTAGCTCTTCTCTATGTTGAAGAAACCCACTTCCATCAGAATACATCCTCATACAGTATCATTGTTGAAGTGTATAATGATCCCCTAGTTCTGCTTGTTTCACTCAGCATCAGTTGATGTAAGTCTCTTTCAAGTCTCTCTGTATTCCTCCTGTTGGTCATTTCTTACAGAACAATAATAATATTCCATAACATTCATATACCATAATTTACCCAACCATTCTCCAATTGATGGACATCCATTCATCTTCCAGCTTCTAGCCACTATGAAAAGAGCTGCCACAAACATTTTGGCACATACAGGTCCCTTTCCCTTCTTTAGTATTTCCTTGGGATATAAGCCCAGTAGTAGCACTGCTGGGTCAAAGGGTATGCACATTTTGATAACTTTTTGGGCATAATTCCAGATTGCTCTCCAGAATGGTTGGATTCTTTCACAACTCCACCAACAATCCATCAGTGTCCCAGTTTTCCCACAGCCCCTCCAACATTCATTGTTATTTGTTCCTGTCATCTTAGCCAATATGACAGGTGTATAATGATATCTCAGAGTTGTCTTAATTTGCATTTCTCTGATCAATAATGATTTGGAACACTCTTTCATATGAGTGGAAATAGTTTTAATTTCATCATCTGAAAATTGTCTATTCATATCCTTTGACCATTTAATCAATTGGAGAATGGCTTGATTTCTTATAAATTAAAGTCAATTCTCTGTATATTTTGGAGATGAGGCCTTTATCAGAACCTTTAACTGTAAAAATGTTTTCCCAATTTGTTACTTCCCTTCTAATCTTGTTTGCATTAGTTTTGTTTGTGCAGAAACTTTTTAATTTGGTGTAATCAAAATTTTCTATTTTGTGATCAATAATGGTCTCTAGTTCTCCCTTGGACACAAACTCCTTCCTCCTCCACAAGTCCGAGAGGTAAACCATCCCATGTTCCTCCAATTTATTTATGATCTCGTTCTTTATGCCTAAATCTTGGACCCATTTTGATCTTATCTTAGTATGTGGTGTTAAATGTGGGTCTGTGCCTAATTTCTGCCATACTAATTTCCAGTTTTCCCAGCAGTTTTTGTCAAATAATGAATTCGTATCCCAAAATTTGGGATCTTTGGGTTTGTCAAACACTAGATTGCTATTTTTATTCACTATCTTGCCCTGTCAACCTAACCTATGCCACTGATCAACTAGTCTATTTCTTAGCCAATACCAAATGGTTTTGGTGACTGTTGCTTTATAATATAGTTCTACATCAGGTACAGCTAGACCACCTTCATTTAATTTTTTTTCATTACTTCTGCATGGGTAATTTTTCAACATTGACCCTTGCAAAACCTTCTGTTCCAAATTTTCTCCTCCTTCCCCCCATCCTTTCCCCTAGATGGTAAGTAGTCCAATACATGTTAAATATGTTAAAATATATGTTAAATCCAATATATGTATACATATTTATACAGTTATCTTGCTGCACAAGAAAAATCAGATCAAGAAGGAGAAAAAAAAACTGAGAAAGAAAACAAAATTCAAACAAACAACAAAAGAAATGAAAATGTTATGTTCCCATGGTTCTTTCTCTGGGAGTAAATGGCTCTCTTCATCACTCTCATTGTTGAAGAGAGCCATGTATTTGACCTATTCTCACTAATTTCTTTTCCTGCTTCTCAGTTCTTCTTCTCTGCTGCCACTTGTATCACATCTTAATTAGAAATTAGAATATTAGACCTAGAAGAAAGACTTTAGAGTCATCTAGTGAGACTAATTTTACAGAAGAAAAAAAAAAACTGAAGCCCAGAGAGATTATGTGATTTCTTTAAGATCACACAGCTAGTTTGTGGCAAAGATAAGATGATAATTAGTTCTCTCTGTTCCTATTTTCCACTACCAAAACAGTTGTATACTTTATTCTGATAGGTAGACCCATAAATGGTAATGGTCATTATAATCTTTGTCTTACTGAATACAAGAGTGCCAACATACTCTTGTATATCATAACACACAAGTGGTTATGATATATATATTTAAAATGAACAATTGAAAATGTGAGAATGGGAAGGTCTTTGTATTTCTTAACCAATCATGTTTAGGATCTTGGATTCTTAATTTGTTTTGGTCTTTGCTATTATATAGGCTATCTTTGTTGTGCCACTTAAATATAGAATGGAGAGACCTTAACATGTCAGAGTGTGTTTAGTGCTTACACAGCCTTCTCATAATTCAAAACTATGTAATTGCCTACCTGTTTAGCTACAATACAGTGTTTAGTTATTGTCCCCAATGTTTAAAAATGAACTATATGGGGACTTTAAAAAGCATAGGGCTGCTTTACAGTAAAAATCTCATGCTAACTGGAATTAGCAGGGAATAAAAAAAAAGGTATTATGGCAACTTGCTTTTATGGTTATTTTTAGAATTAACAGAACCTTTCATGTTTTTTAAAAAATCTTCCCAAAATAATACTAGAATATCCTTTTTCATAAATAGGATGTAAAGAACATAATTGATTTTTCTTAGGTATTAAAGGATCTTGCAGTATTACAATTACAAAAGTGAGGTTTGTGTTAGGTTCTTACTAAGTGCTAATGAGATAATGAGATATTAGGTTCTTACTAAGTGCTAAGTCAGTACTTAACAATTCTCTAGTTCCGGCCTTTAGGGGAGTTTTACTCCTGTGAACTCCTGGGGAGGAGCTTGCATGCTTAGGAGGAGCAAGTTCATTGGTTGAAGTATTTCTTCCCAGAAGCCCTTTCATTTTCCCACGCCCATTCTGTGGGAGGATAAAAGAGAGCAGCACTTGAGAGACAGAGAGTCTTGTCTGGGCCAGACTTGAGGCGGCTCTCTAGAGGAAGAAGTTTCTCCTCTAGACCGGAGAGTGATCGACAGTCTCTGGAGACAACAGCACATTACAGGTTTGGCTGTGTATTCTTGTAATATGTACTGTTTTGTCCTTAAGTTTCCAGATTCTTAGCAATTGGAAATACTGAAAGTTTTTTGTCACTCAACAATTTAAAATGTTTATACTGCTTTAAACCTAGTGAAGAAAGAAAAGGAATAAAGTTCTTTGAATGGGTTTAAGTGGAATCTTCAACATGACCTACCTAATGTGTGCTTTTATCTGTCTACTAAAGAAAAGATTGACTATAAAACAGTATGTCTGTTTATTCAAACTGAGTTAGTTTAATTTACTAGATAGTAACATTCTACAGAAGTTTCTTTGAAAGTTTAGTGATTCAATTTATATGTTTTAGCTTGCACAGAGGGGTTGCTGTCCCAATATTACATAAAGGAATCATTAAATAAGGTAGTTAATGGTGAGTAGTTACACATTTTCACTTGATCAGCAGTGACTCTTTCTTTATCAGGTGTAAATTGAAACTACAGCAGAAAACCATGTCCCTGTGGTCCTGGGTCAACAGACCTAGTGAGTTGAGCAAGTTCATTAATCCTCTTTTTGAAGCCAATAGCCTTGTCATCTGGCCTTCAGTTGCTCCACAAAGTCTTCAGTTATGGGAAGGTAAATGGTTCTTCTTTTCAGGTGTATTCTATTCCTGTTCCGTCATCCCTCTCTCTCTAATTTTTTGCCATCTTTTCATCTGCAATCAGTGAAGCAACAATTGGACTGATTGAGGGTTCTGTACTTGGATACACATTCCTTAGCTAACTCTGAACCTGTTGTGCCCAGGCTTCTTGTATCTAATAGCACAGAGTATTTAGAAGAATAATCTGATCAGATCAGGATCTGATCAGAACAAAATGGCCCATGTGGAGCTTGAGCCTGCAATAGCTTAACTGATCAGAGTGGCCACTTGGCTTGGATCTTTTCCATAGGTGGTGGAAAGGGAGAGTGGAAAGCCTACTGAAAGAAGAGTCAGGTGACATTGGTTTCTATTTCTAGCACTGCCATGTGAGCAAGTCACTCAATTTCTCCAAGTCAAGTTTATTTATATAATGAAGCTAATAACACTTAATAGGGTTATTGTGGAGATCAAATAAATATACATGAAGTGCTTTATAAATTATAAAATGCTATACAAATGTAAAATATTGTTTTAGTTAATGTCATTAAGTGAAAAGCCACTGTGCTTTTAAAACATTTTTAAAAATATAGTTTCATGCAATTTGCATGTATGATAGCAATTTAACACTAGACATTTATAGAACAGTCCTTTAGACCAATAATCCATTTGAATGTTTTGATGAATCATAATGCCTGTCAGTCACTGGCATATAACATGGATCATAGTGCCACCTTATCTATATCTCTTTAATAAACAGTTAGGTAATTCTCACTTTGGGATTATAGAGGTATAAACTTAAGTAGAAGAAGAAGATTAGGTATTTATCATTCCTGTTATTCCATAAAATGATGTTAAAACCCTTTTTCTTTCCCCTTTCTTCTTTTAATAGGTGTATTCTTACGATGGAACAGATCCTCTAAATATCTGGATGAAGCCTATGAAGAGATGATTAATATCATTGAATATAACAAGGAATTACAGGCAAAAGTAAATACCCTTAGAAGGCAGTTGGCAGAGCTGGAAACAGAAGATGGGATGCAAGAAAGCCCTTAAGAAAGTCCCTTATGGCTCTAGAGTTGGAATCTTTTCCATCTCTTTCACCTTTAGCCTCTTTCTATTTTCCTATGGTTCATCTTTACAGTGAAGCTTGGAATATGTTTAAGTGGTGGAACTAGTCTGATGTAATAGACTCAATACTTCACTGATGAAATCTCCAACCATTCTTTACCTTCCATAAGGCCTCTTAGGTGGCTTCATTTTGAGGAAAAGAGGAGTGATAATCATTTTAGTTGACATTAAAGTAGTGACATGTTTGTTGCATTCATCCTATAAACCACTTACACTTAAGTGTAAACTTAAGCTGATCTTTTTTCAATTTAAATCTTATATGGATGGCCAGCTATGGACAAAGATAAAAGTCATCTAATTAAAGGATTATTTGACTTTTTTCTTGTCTTGAGTTTTTGGTGTTTATCAGAATTCCTTATGTTTCAAATCTGAAATGGCAAATCAAGACATTTTAACACATTTTTTCAATCGATGGACTTAAAAATGGATTTGCAACTTCTTTTTGACATAATTCTTACTGACAAAGATAAATTTATTCAACTTTGGTTTATTAAAAAGGAAATAGAAGTACATTGATGCCATTGTTTCATTGTTGTAGGACAATTGCCTTTGAAAGAGAAGCCAGATGGTCTGATGGGATTTCTCTTAAGAATTAAATTTATTGAAAAGTGAACACTAAATCAGAGTTGGAAGAATGTGCAATATTGACATTGTTTTTTGTTTGTTTGTTTGTTTGTTTGTTTCTTGGCCATACTTTGTAGAAATAAAAGTAACATATGAGGACCAGAAAGAAAAAATACCATTTGGAAGAGGTCATAATTTACAATATAAAAAATGTTACCTTTAACCAGAGATGCACTGCCCTTGTCTGATGTTCTCATTGCACTGGGTTTTTGCCTTTTTTTTTTTTTTTTTTTTTTAGAACAAGAGTTGACTAATACTAAGGTTACAACTCTTTTATGGTGATTTTTATCACAGTGCATTTTTGTCTTGACTTTGTTAACTTGTCCATGTTTTACTTTAGGCAAATGTGATTTAAAAAATAAACTATGTTATGGTGATGTAATACCACATTTTAAATTTCAGAAATTTAGTAGATTAAAAGATTTTCAGATGTTACACAAGAACACTAATGATTTAATTACCCTGGTTTCAGCTTTTTCTTCTGGTCAGTTCTTGAAAATGTGTTGCCAATTTTTTTCATTATTGATTTTGTTTAGCTAGTACTTATCACTCTTAAAGAAGACACTGTGAAAGATTAGAATTTAATATCAACTCATAACATCTGTACATGAAACCATTTTAGTGTAGAATACTGAAACATAACCCAGATTTAGTGCTACTGTTCATTGTGGAAAAGAATAAACTTTTTGCTTTCCATTCTTGAATGTAAATCTGTGACCACAGTAGCCCTAGAAAATGGCAAATACTTGCTGCTTCTCCCCACCCCATCCAGAAATATAATCCTACCACTTTAAAAATTTCTGCTCTTCTCATTCCTTCTCCTGGCTGGTTAGCAGTAATTTGAAAAATTGTCTTTAGTGAGAAATTATTTATAGATATTTTAGAATGGTGGGTATCTTTGATTATTGCTGTGAACCTTAGAACATAATAGCCCTCATTAAAAGACTAAGGCAAAGAAGGGAATTGAGATCTCAATAGAAATAGATTAGAGCTAGTTATGTATAGTGTTGTATATATGTGTATGTTATATAAATTTTGGAAGGTAGAGACAGAAGGAAAACTTTTTGTGAGTCCTGAGAATGACCTACTTTCCAACCACATCTAAAACTAGCTTTCTCTTTGTTCCAAAATAAAAGACTTTTCCCCCCTCCAATTCACTTAGGAATAAGGGAGAGCATCAGAAGATTTCTTAGTGATTCCTTAAACATGATTAATACAACATGTGGTCCACAGGAACTAGATAAGCAGGTATAGGGGGCTGTTTATTACTAGGTTCTATACCTAGAGATGGCATCTCATCATCTGTGGTCAGCAAGCGTAATAATGAATGTCTGAGCCAGAGTTCAGTAACAATAAGGGACATATTATCTACTCCCTCTTTCTCTTCCTAAAAATAGGTGCTAACACATGAGGAATGTTAAGCTATTGTATGGTTTGTGCATTGTAGATAGAAATCTCAAAATCTGAGAGCCATGTGGGGCAAGTTAGAGCCAACTGAAGTGTCCTCTGGCTATATGAAAAAAATACTATGAAATAATAAATTACCTCTGACTTGAAAAAAGAACAAATAAAAGTTGCTTATGAGATATTAGTGTTTTTTAAGACTTACGATAAAAGCCTTAGGCCTCGGGGATTGTGCTTACCAAGGTCCCTTTCTCATCTAGGCTGATGTACATGAGGTATTTGTGTGTGTGTAATGGATACCTTCATTTAGTCATTCATATTGAAGATGCTGATTTACATTTTTAGTTGTAGTTAAAAGTTTGTGAAAGGGAAACAAGCAAATGTGTAAGCACCATCATCCAATAGTACACAGATCTGGTGTAGCCAGCCACATCCAGGACTTTCTAAGTGTAGGATAGGTTCTTATCCCTATCCTTGACCTGAATAATTTCTACTTAGAATCCCTATTCCTCGGTTTAGTCAGTTCTTCAAATCCTGACTGTTTTTAAATAAACTTGCCCTATGATTTTTCCAAGAGAGAACTTCATCTCTGTGACTTTGCTGAGTCCGTTATTATCATTTGTAATTAACAGATAATTATCTAGATTTGGAAAACAGGTGTGGCTAAACTAGAGTTGAAATTATGGATTTTTTATTTTCACAGCAAAGGCCCTCATATATAGTATTTGTGTCAAAAGAGCTTTTTGCCTTCACTAAATTCACAAACACATTTGAGGCAGTTATGCAGCCACTGTAAATGTTGCCAAATGAAAAGCTAATAATATTAACTTCTAAATAGAATTCATTCTTAAGTTTTAGAAGCAATTTAGATGAACAATGTTAGAAAATCTTTGAATTTATTCATAATCTCATATTGGGGAGATTTCTTTATATTATAATCTTTGGACTCTCAGGTCTAGATTAATAAGAATATATGGGTCTCAAATGACATCACTTTAGGTGATGAAATACAGTGGAATTTGAAAGTCAATTGACTTCTTTTGTATAAGTCAAGAGTAAATGCCTCTCGTCAAATACATGCCCATGAAACCACTTAAGGAAGAATTGAGTCCTTTTAATTACCTGAAATGAAAACTTTTCTATTTTACTGATTGAATACTGTAAGAAAGCAGAATACTTATTTCTTAGACTGAATTCATTCTCTCCTGAACAAAAAATGAGCTAGTAATTTAAATAATTTGTCCCTTGCTCCTCTGGCAACATAAAGCCTATGACAAGTAATAGAAGGCTACTGTCTAGTCCTCTGTGTCTCAATATCAAACAGATTTGGGTTTTTTCCCTTTTTTCCTTTATTTTGGGCACACTTATAGTGATTTTGTCTACTTTTGCTGAGAGGTGGGCTTTTCAAGATATTTCCTTGGTTATGATTTTGTGTAATTCTTCCTCTTATAAAATATCAAATACTGGGGAAGACTGATTTTGCCTTCGATATAAAAACCATAAGGTCTTGAAGTCTTTATAAGATATATATCAGCCCATTTTAAATAGGTAATCCAAAAATAGTTTTTTGAAACATTTCAAGTTCTTGATTTCCATACTTATTACTGTAAGTTCTTATTTAGCAAACAGAGCCGTTCATCCCTCAGAATTAAACATTTATAAAATGTTCAATTTCTTTTTTTCTATGGGAAGGAAAATGGTATTCATTACAAATTCTTTACCATCCTGAAAAGTGATTACTGGTGGAATTTTAAAGTGAACAAAAATCTTTTATTTTTGACTATTTGCAAATCCAAAGCATGAATGGAGATTTGAAACCATCTGATTGCTCAGTGCAATAGGACCTGTGTATAACTAGCCATAATAATACTTGCTTCTGGTTCAAGCTGTATGCATCCTGGGAGAGTTATTGTTCAACACAAGTACATGCTAGACCTCATTGCTTAGAATTCTTGTACATCTAATGCCATTTATAATAAAAATGTTGTACTTGCACAATTTAGTTTAAATGTATTTCTTCACTAGCCAGGTATTTGGATTGTACTCTTGATATGTTTGAATGTGATTCTTGGGTTCAAGTGCACTATTACTATTCATGTTCCATAAAATAAAGTCACACCATATAGCATTATTGGTGGCTGTAATGTATCTTTAAACTTTAGAGTACTGTTAATTTTTTTTTTTTTTTTGTAGAGATTCCTCTACAGAGCATTTGTCTTTTCTGTTTGGGAAAGATAACTATTTGTATATCTGTGTAACATTTTAATATTCTTTGTAATGTCCAAGTCAGGGTCATTAAATAATGCAAACTAGATAGTAGATATATATCCATCCTAAATCATCTTGAGTCAACTGTTTGGTCAAGTGTGGTTTTATTGACTTGAAAGAAATTGTGTTGTCTTAAGTGTTTGTTATTGTTGGTGCCTTGTTTTGTGTATGGTATTTTCTTCCACTACAAAGGAGAGCTGCACTAAATCTAGTGTTAAGTTTCTCTAGATAACTATTAATAAAATTTCAGTCTAATCAGATGCTGAAAAATTAAGCTGCCATCTGACAATAGTTTTTTCAAAGAGTTTAAAGAAGTTGGTAGAAAATATTTGAATTAAAATATGCGTATGTTTAAATATACTTATTGTTTTAATTCCTGCAGTTGAGTTTTCCTTTTCATTTACTTTCAACCTGTTCTAGTCTTGTTCTTAAGATTTGAGATTAAAATTAAACATCTGCAAGTAGCTAAGTGGTGCAGTGCATAGAACACAGGCTCTGGAATCAGGAGGACTTGAGTTTAAATCTGATCTTAGGCACTTAGTATGACTAGAGGCAAATTATTTAACCCTGATCACTTCCCAATCCCCTCTGCATGCTGCCTCTCCTCCCCTCCCTGCCCCCCCCAAAACAACAAATATCTGCAGAAAACTTATACCTTCCTGAGTCTTCAGAATAGGAGCTTCAGGTAGCTGCCTACAATTCAGAAGTTTCCAGAGGAGAATTGTATTAAAGGCAGGAGGCCATGTAATCCACTGCCTCTCGTGAATTTGAACAATAAACTAGATATGGGGCCACATAAATTGTAGGAAAAGTCAGGAAAGACTTGAGGGCCATGCTCCCTTACTGCCATCAGATTTGTCTAGAAGGATGCCAAATCATTGGATAACAATATAAATTGTTATTCACACTTTGGAGATACTATACTTCCAAATGCAGCAATCTATGAATTACTACTTTTTCTAGACAAGCCCACATACCTGCACCTTCCATTCTCCCTTTCTGTTTCCTATCATGAGTCATTTCTGTGGTACTCAGAAGTTGCTAAGAAACAATGAATATTGAAAAGCAAGGACAATTAAAAAGATGAAAGGGATTTCTGTAGAAGAATAAAAGATTTGCCAGCCTAAACAAAAGCAAGAGATCAAGAAGCCCTTAGATAGAACTTCAAAATTGGAAGGGACTTAAGAAACTTTGTATTTCTAAGCCATATCTGAAGGACATTTTACAAAATACCCAACAAATAGTCAGCCAGTCTTAGAACTGGATAGAAATACTGGGTGAAAACTAGTAGTGCAGAAGCCAGTACCTTCTGAAATAGTCTAAATTCACCACCTATTCTCTCTTCATAACATCTTCCTATATCCCTTTTTCTCTGATGCTGTGTCACTATTCTGGCTCAGGCCCCTTCTCATACCTAGATTACTGCAGTAGCCTTCTGGTTAGGTTCCTTGACTCCCTATCTTTCCATGTTACAGTTCATCCTTAGCTGTCAAATTGATCTTCCTAAAGCATAGAATTGACCATGATGTCTTCTTACATCTTACTCCCTTTCCAGGTATACTGCAGTCCAGTGGCTCTAACCTTCATGCGGTTCTTGAAGAAGTCATTTCAATTCTGGACTCTAGGCATTTATTTTCTCTGGCTTCCCCCTCATGCCAGGAGTTTCCTCATCTTCATCTCCTGCCCTTCCTGGCTTCCTTCAAATCACATCTTTTCCTAATAACCATTCCTGCTAGGGCCATCCCTCTGTTGATTATCTCAATTGCTGCTTATTTTGCCAACTGCAGCCAAATAAGCAAGTCTGAGCTTTTTTCCATGTGATAGCCCTTTATGTACTTGACAACTGTCTTGTCCACCTTAGGTCTTGTCCAGGTTAACCATCTCCAGTTCTTCCCCTCATCAATATGGGTGCCTTTCTTTGAATGCTTTCAAGCTTATTAATATCCTTTCTAAGGTATAATGTCATAGAAATGAATATGGGACTTCAAATATAGCAAGGCTATCACCTCCATTTTCTTGGAAGCTGTATCTTTGTGCAGTCCTGTTACTTGCGATCCACTAAAACTCCCTTGGAATCATTCTAATTGTGTATACACATAATAAACCAATAGCCAGCTCTGGTGGACCTTGTGTTGAATGGCTCTTCCTGTTCTGAGAAGCACTCTGATTAACCAGTAAGCATCTTTCTCTTAGCTTTATGCTATTTCCTATACTGATACTCAACTTTCTCAATTTATCAACTTTTAAATTTGATATTTACACATATATATATGTACATATGTATATATATATGTACATATATATGTATGTGTGTATATATACATACACACACACACACACACACACACACACATGGCAGCCATATATGAGAAGGTGGGAATGAGGAAAATACAGAGACATCAGACCACCAGCCCAGAGATGTCAAACATATACCAAACACTTAAATGCAGTCCTAATTAGATTAAAATATAATTAGGGAAATGTTCAACAATAGCAATTTAAAATACAAGAAAACGTGTGTAATGTAAAGATGCGGTTTTTTAAGTCAATATGTTATTCTGCAGGGATGCTTATTTATGGTCTAGTGTTTGACATTTCTGCTGGAGAGTAATGAGGCAACATGGAGTCATGGAAAAGTATCACAATGCTGCTAAAACAAGTAAGCAGCCGTAAAAGTTCATTTCTCCCATGAATCTTTTGGGAATAATTGTTTTTTAGTCATGTCTGACTTTTCATGAACTTATTTGGGATTTTCTTGACAAAGATACTGGAATAGTTTGCCATTTCCTTTTCTAGCTCATTTTATAGATAAGACTGCCAACTGGAGACAAATAAGACAAGTTTTATTTGCAAACAGGGTTAAGGGACTTGCTAAAGTTCATACAGCTAGTAAGTGTCTAAGGACAGATTTGAAGTCAAGATGAATCTTCTTGACCCCAAGGCTGGCCCTCTACTGGGGTGTATCACTGCCCTTTTTATTATAGTACCACTGTTTAATCAATCTGAAAGGTAAAGAACTAGAGAGAAGGAATGGACCAAATAGAGGAAGCAAACAATGAAATGGGATTTAATCAAAGTAGTTGTATATTTCCTTACCTTTCTTTCTTCTCCCCATACTTGCTCTGTCATAAATCTTGACACTTGTAATCTGCACATCACTTTTACTTATATCATTTCAATCTTACCAGATTCCCTTCCCCTACAACTCTTGTAAGGAATAATATTGATGTAAACAGTCCTTTCACTATTGATAAGAATACTTACCATAACTCGAAATCCAGTAAAAATCATATTGTTTTTCATTGTCACAAAGGAAAAGCTAAAAAAGGGTGAAAGAGTAGGTTGATGAGGGGACTCTTGATGAATTGAATCTACCAATCCAGAACATCAAGTTATAAAATATCAACCTTTAGTCTCCATTCTTGGGGGATTGTTTCTTCTTGTTCTCCTTTGCTGTTTGAATATCCTCATCTGTAAAATGATCTGGAGAGGGAAATGGCAAATCATTCCAGTATTCTTGCCAAGAAAATCCCAAATGGGGTCATGAAGAGCCAGACTTGATTAAAATTACTGAATAACAAATATGATGCTTAACCTGCTAGGTTACTATTTAAGGAAGCCAGTTTTCAGCCTTAAAGATCTATAAACTCACAGACAGGGTAACAAAATTCACTGGAAGTGTTTTGTAAGAAGAGAATACCAGTTGGTCAATTTACAATGGAAGGTGTAATTACTGGAGAATCAAGTCATTCTGAGAACTAGTGAAAATGAGTCACTTAGGTCAACCTTTTCCTCTTATTGGTGTGCTCCTGGGTCTTTGTTTTTCTGTGCAAATAATGAAATAAAAGGATAAACTGGTCACTCTGCAAGACAATATTGGTATCTTAAAGAATCATCATTTTGTAAACTAAAGGTAACATAATATTAATTTGTTGTCATTCAGTCATTTTCAGTCATTTCTTGACTCTTCATGAGCCCATTTGGAGTTTTAGCAAAGATACTGGAATGATTTGCCATTTCCTTCTCTAGCTCAAAGTCACACAGTAAGTATTTGAGGCTGCATTTGAATTCTGATCTTCCTGACTCTCAAGTCTGACTCTATACAGAGAACCATCTAACTTCTCCAACAATACTGTCTGGTAATGAAGCAGAAAAAGGCAGCTTAATCAAGAAGTTAATGCCTAACCTTTCAGTGCCTGAGGCAATTCTCTAAGACTAAATTGCAGATCTACCTTGCTATAAAAGTATGTTAGACATGTTTTTATACATGTCAATGATAAAAATATAAACAGCATAAGTCTCAGCACAAATTTCTGGAATACTTCCCTAAATACATTGCATTGAACCATTAGCAACTACTTTGAATCTACTCTTCTGAGAGAAATTATTATGATGCTATTTTAATAACTAATTATTAATTTGTAATCCATCCTTTTCTTCCTATTTTTTTTAAGATCTAACTTCTTAAAGGTATGACAATTCTGGAAAAGAGTAACAATCATAGCTTTCTCCCTGTCCAAGGGTCCTAGCTCTCCCCTCCTCTACTACAACCCATCACAATGAATTTGTCATGAAAAGTAGATTTATTTTTTAAAATTTTGTTATAGTTTTTTTATTTTCAAAACATATACATGAGCAATTTTTCAACATTGACCCTTGCAAAACCTTCTGTTACAAATTTTCCCCTCCTTCCTCCTACTCCCTCCTCTAGAAGGCAAATAGTCCAATGTTAAATATGTTAAAATATATGTTAAATCTAATACACACACATGCACATATACACACACATATATTTACACATATTTATACAGTTATCTTGCTGCACAAGAAAAATCAGATCTAGAAAGAAAAAAAACTGAGAAGGAAAGCAAAAATTCAATCAAACAACAGAAAGAATGAAAATGCTATATTATGGTCCACACTAAGTTCCCCTAGTCCTCTCTCTGGTTGTAGATGGCTCTCTTCATTATTGAACAATTGAAATTGGATAAAAAGTAGATTTAATAAGAATTATTGACTGCCCCATTTTCACATGCATGTGCATGCATACCCAAAGTTTTCAAATATTATTACAAACATTATCAAATTTTAATCTTGTAAACACCCTGTAAGGAAGGTAGTACAGATATTAGCCTCATTTTATAGATATGAAAACTGAGATTCAAAATGGCTACATTTATGTATTGGAGTTGGAGATTCTAAGCAAGTCTTCTAGTTCCAAGTCCAGTCTTCTTTCCACCCTGCTTTCCTGACTCATGGTCCTTGGTCTATCAGTAATCCTCAAACTTTTTAAATAGGGGGCCAGTTCACTGTCCCTCAGATTGTTGGAGGGCCGAACTATAGTAAAAACAAAAGCTCACACTCTGTCTCCGCCCCTCAGCCCATTTGCAATAACCCGGTGGGCTGCATAAACGTCCTCAGCAGCTGCATCTGGCCTGTGGGCCGTAGTTTGAGAACTCCTGGTAGATGATAATTCCATCATGAAAGTTCTAGCCATGTTTGTTCTCTGGCTAAAACACAGCTAGGTGATACCATATTGCATAGAGTGCTGGCCCTGAGTAAGGAAGATTAACTTTCCTGTGACTCTAGGCAAGCCCTTTAACTCTTTTTATCCCAGTTTTTTCATATGTGAAATGGGAAGGAAAAGGAATAGCAATCCACTTCAGTATATCTACCAAGAAAACCCCAAATGGGGTCTAAAAGAGTTGGAAGTGACTGAAATATTATTGAACAACTCAAGCTATAATTGACCATGGCTGCCAATGCGAGGTTCATTTGGCAGTTTGTGATGACAGTCAATCTAGAGACCTCATTAAGTGCAAGGGATGCCTAAGGAAATGGAGACATCATTCACACCTCCATGATGCAGAGGCTCTTTATTCACTTCTCTATTCTGATAATTCTACAATTTAGGCACTTCATCTTGAGTCTCAATTTGCTCATCTCTATAAAATGAGAGTGGCTGGACTAGGTACCTCTAAGGATTCTTCTCCCTCTAAGTTGAAGATCCTTTGATTTCAGCTTGAGGAATTAAAAGCAGAGTTGGGGATATAATATATAGACAATATAAAATTTAAAATTAAATCAAAATGTACACACAATATGTTAGATGCAAACTAAAATATTCTGAGTATAAGTATTATTTGTCCTTTCTTCTTAAAGAGTTCCCCTATATCAGGGAGGTGATGCCATGGCATACAAGTGAATTGGATTTAAGTGTGGGAGGGCTGGGCAAGATTACCAGATTACCCCTCCAGAGCCAGAAGGGTCCAGAGCCAAGATAAAGGTCAAGTATACAAATGCAAAAGAATGATGGGTCGCCAGATCTTGTTCCCAGAATTTCTTCTCCCCAAAAGACAGAAAGGAGGGACATTATAGGTCACAACCCAGAGTCTACTCAAATGCATATCTAGCTGATGAATGTGGAGTAATAAAAATTACATCTCTAGGTAAGAAATGTGGAACAATTAAAACCTGTTATCTATTGTTCCTTATTTGTCTCCTGTAAAATTCCCATCCTAACTTATTTGTCTTTCTGTAAAAGCTCATACTTGTTTCCTTCCCTTAATTATAACCTTTTTTTAAAACATCCTTGTAGGCTATTAGCCTGCTAGCTAAGTCCCAAATTTTCAGTATATAAAGCTCTCCTGAACTCAGCTATGGTGTAAATAAATGAGTTCTACTCATTTTATGCCTTTTTTTTTAAATGATTTTGTAATTTTAAGAAAATCTCTGAATTCTTTCAAACTATGAATCATCACTCTTGCACACTTCAAGAAGTTGAGAATAAAAGAATAATTAGAGGGAAAAAGGAGAAGAGTTCCTAAGTGAGGTGATTTGAACTAGGTTTTGAAAAAGAAGTGGCATATGAGTTGGCAGAGAGGAGCAAAGTAGGGATAATGGCCACATGCCAGAGCAGTAATGAAATGGTATGAGAAATCATGCTGAGTTGGAAGAAGCAAATTCTGATGTAGGATTCATACTTCCAAAGTGATTTTCCTTAAGCATATATCTGATTATGTCACTCCCATTCTAGAAGTTCCCCACTGCTTCTAAAATAAGATTTTGTGTGTGTGTATATATATATATATATGTATATATATATATATTCTCTGTTTATCTATAAAAGCCTTTTACAATGTGTCCCTAATATATCTTTCCAGACTTATTTTCTGTTATACCATCTTCTACATCCTGAAATCTAGCCAAATGGACTTTGTGGTATTCCTTATACATGTCACTTGAATCGTAGTCTCTGTGCCTTCCATTAACTTATACTTCATATCTAGAATGTACTCCTTCCTTAGCTCCTCCCAAGAGAATCCTTTTCCTTTAACAAACAACTCAAGAACCGCCTTTTGTAAGACATCTTTCCTGATCCTCTCAACCACTGTCTTCTCATCCAAACTATCTTGAATTTAATTGATAAAGTTTAAGAAGTGAAGAATGCATGAAGTCCTCTGTAAAGAATTTACAGGCCCAAGGTATCTTCTGAGTCAAGGGGCAAAACCATAAGGTGGGCAAGTTCCTAATGCACTTGCCATTGTAACAAAAGTGGGCAAAGTTCTTAAAGAATTCAAATAAGGAAAACGATTGGAGCAAAGTTCTCTAGCAGAACTCAAAATTAACAAGGGGGAAGACATTATAACAAGGAGGAACATGGACATAACCTTATAGAGAAAATGCTGGAGCCTAACCCTGGGCCCTAGATGTTTTCTAAAATCATTAATATAAGTATATTTAGACTCACTGGGCCCACAGAAGGAACACTTGCCCAGTAAACTGTTCCTTGAACCTAGGTAACCAAGTTGCTGTTTAACAGATTGTGAGGGATTATGTGGTTTCTCACAAAATAATTAACTAAGGTAGACTGAACCTACCATTTAGATTTCAATGTATAAATTGATGGGTTTGGGAAATGAAATTCTTTGTATAAATATCATGAAAAAGAACTTAAATAGTTTAAGTAAAGTATTGTGACCAGCTAAGCTTGAGGCAACATTTGTAATAAGTCAACCATATCGGTTTGAGTAAGCCTTGTAACAGACTGGAATGTAACAAACATTGTTATAACACTTTATAAGATTTTAACCATGGGTGAAATGGGAAACCGAGGACTTCTCAGAATAATAAGACTCAGCACCAAGGCTTCCATCATTAGACTCAGAGAAAAAGAATAAAGACTTTCCAAGAGAAAACATTTAAGAGAGAACTGCTTAGAGAAGAACCTAATTATTTAATGGCCTGGAGATATTCAAGAAGTCTACAAACTAGCTAATCTCTCTATTTGTTGGTTGAGAAAAGCCTGAGGTAAACATATTCCAAAGAGATCTTAAAGGAGGGAAAAGGACCCACATGTGCAAAAATGCTTGTGGCAGCCCTGAGTGGATGCCCATCAATTGGAGAATGGCTGAATAAGTTGTGATATATGAATGTTATGGAATATTATTGTTCTGTAAGAAATGACCAATAGGATGATTTCAGAGAAGCCTGGAGAGACTTACATGAACTGATGCTGAGTGAAATGAGCAGGACCAGGAGATCATGATATACTTCAACAACAATATTATCCAATAATCAATTCTGATGGAGAGGCTCTCTTCAACAATGAGACGATGCAAACCAGTCTCATTTGATCAGTGATGAAGAGAACCATCTACACCCAAAGAACAGTGTAGAACACAGCATAGCATTCTCACTGTCTCTGTTGTTATTTGCTTGGATTCTGTTTTCTTTCTCTGTTTTTCTTTTTCTTCCTTCTTGATCTGATTTTTCTTGCACTATAAGATAACTGTATAAATATGTGTACATATATTGGATCTAACATGTATTTCAGCATATTTAACATGTATTAGACTACCTGCCAGATGGGGGAAGAGTGTGGGAAAGGAGGGGAAAATTTGCAACAAAAGATTATGCAAGGGTCAATACCCATATATATGCTTTGTAAATAAAAAGCTTTAATAAAAATTTAAAAAGAGAGAAAAGCCTGAAGTAAAACCAAATTTCCTCAGTTATTATAGAAACTGTTAACCCCTCTGACTTGATTATTAACCTTTGAAGCAGAACAGACTCTTTCTTTTTAAAATTCATTGCTTAACCAAGATGCTGGTGCCACAAAAGCCCACGTGTATTCCAGAGACAAATAAAGGAATAAAGGTTGAGTTTGTCAATGATTTTAGGAGGATTAACAGGAGATGGGTGGGTGAATAATATCTGTAAATTTTTTTCTCTTGACTATTTAAATCATCTGTTAGCCTCTATAAAATCAGCTTCCTCTCTCTGAGAAACCCAGTGAGTAGACTGCCTGCTTTTCATGAGATTCTAATAAAACTTCTTGTCTTCACTTTGATATGGTTGCTTGGCTTTGGAGAACAAAAAGGCGCCTAGGGACCTTTTGTCCCCAAGTCTCTGGGGTTTGGTGGCTTCTCCTCCCTGCTAGACCCAGAGACACTCAGTGAAGAAAGAAGCAGAGTGGAACCTGGTGTTTTGTATGTGTGCGTGCACGAGGTTGAAAGGCTTACACGTGTAGCCCAAGGTAACTCCTGAAGTCTGGGGATCGATTGGCTGGGTCAAGGGAGACCTGAGAGATTAGCTCTCACTAAATTGAGGTGTGTGTGTAGTCAGGCTGAGACATCCCAAGGGAAAGAACTCACCGAAGCAGCTCTTGTTTGACTGCTAGTAAAGAGTGATCTTTACCAAAAAAGGACTGGGGCAAGAGTACGGTCCTCTCCAATCATGGGGAAAGTGCAGTTGAAGTTCCCAAGCCAGGAACCAGGTCAGGGAGTGCCAGCCAATAGTCTGTTAGGGAACTTGCTGCAGAACTGGAATGAATTGCCAAAGTACAAAGGGAAAGAGAAAAAGAAAATGATAAAGTAATGCTGT
This sequence comes from Sminthopsis crassicaudata, assembly GCF_048593235.1. NCBI lineage: Eukaryota > Metazoa > Chordata > Mammalia > Dasyuromorphia > Dasyuridae > Sminthopsis > Sminthopsis crassicaudata. Next base: position 144,205,562 of record NC_133618.1, on the reverse strand, counting down.
TTTGTTTGGGCTGGACAGGACTGGGGCAGAGGAATAATTTGGCCAAAATACGATTCCTCTGATAATTGGACATGTAAACAACTAAATTTGTATGTTAACGGGACAAGTCCCCTCAACCCAGAAGAATCAGCTCTATGCAAGCTTCCAGGGATACTTTTACCAGCAGTTTTTAAGTCAGACAAAAGAGATGGAAAAGAACCAGAGACTGAGAAAATCCCATCTCACCCCTGGGATCTTTTCATTGAAGTTCCTCAACCTCCTGTGCTCCTCTTCGGCCAGTGGTCCCACAAGCACCCCACACTAAGCAGGTGGAACCAATAAAGCAGCCTCCCTTGATTAAATCGGGAAACCAAGGGGCAGCAGGAGCCCACAAAGAACCAGTATATAAACATTTTGAAAGAGAATTAGAACAATTGAGGAAAGATGTAGATAAGCTCTCTTTCAAAACACAAGCAGAGAAAGCAGAAAAAGTGGGAAAAGATCGAATGTACCCACTTAGAGAAGTGCCATTGAGAAGACCCTATATCTAGGCCAGAACTTAGGAGTTTTGAGAAGGAATTAAAAGTTATTATGGAAGACTCAGTGGGAGTCTCCAAGCAACTAGATTAGTTTTTAGGACCCAATATTTATACCTGGAGAGAATTAATGTATATCTTAGCTGCTCTCTTCACCCCAGAAGAAAAATTAGCTATTAGAAAGGCAGCTATGGAAGAATGGGAGAGACGTCATCTCCTTGACAACTGCAGAACAAAAATATCCGCTAGTAAATCCAGGATAGGATACTAACAATCAAGCACATAGACAGAATATGCAAGATTTAAGGGACCTAATTATTATTGGGATCAAAAATTTCTTTACCAAAAGACAGAATATTAATAAAGCCTTAGAGTTTAGACAGGAAAAGGATGAATCACTTTCAGATTCCTAGAAGGTCTCAAAGAAGGGATTCAGAAATATTTGGGAATTAATTTAGAAGATCCAGCTACAGAAAGTATGTTAAAGCTTCATTTTATTTCCAATTCATGGCCAGACATAAACAAGAAATTACAGAAATTAGAAGGATGGAGTAATAAATCAATTGGGTAATTATTGGAGGAAGCAATGAAGGTATATGTAAGGAGAGATGAGGAAAAACAAAAGAGAGAATCAACTAGCCAAAATGCTGGTTCAAACTATACAAATTACCCAAGGACAGGGAAAGGGATGGAATAAGAAATTCCAGAAGCAAGGAGAGACAGACCTTCAGGGGATATAGATGGGCAAGTGGGTGGCTGGACATGGAGCCCTCTGACCTATTGGACTGAGGGAAGACTGGGCACATTTCTCAGAATTGTCCCCAGGTGTAAAGGGCTAGAACTAAGAAAATGAATTTGGATAATGGAGCTCGTGAGACTAATTGCCAATTGGAAGGTTCCCTATTAACTTGTTTGAAGGTTGACCCTCCCCAGCTATTCTGTGCTGACTTGATTGGTGGGACAAAGAGGGGGAAGTGACGTGTATGGGAGGAGTAGGAGGGGGAAGAGGAATTGAGACGCTGACGCTGAGTCAGTCTCTCCTGGCGTTTGAGGAAGATGTGTGTGAGACCTAACCCCCTGACCTTGACCTTAAAAGATCAAGAATAAAGACTTTTTAGCGATCCTGACTCCAGCGGATTTCTGGGAAGACAGAGTTCCAGCACCCAGGGAAGGGAGATCAGCGAGTTTGTTCTCTCATGGAATTAGAGGATTAGGGAATTTAGGGGTTCCTCAAAAAATCCCACCCAGAGCCTTTGATAAATTTGAGGGGGGGCCACAGTGGGAGGAGATGATATTTCTGGTAGATTCAGACTCACTTGCCAGAAGGCAAAGAATTTGACTATTGCTGAGGTAAAAGGGGAGAATTTTAGCATTCCATTAATTGAAGGGGTAGAATTAGAATATCAAGGTGTAAAAACACAGGAATGTTTACTTTTGGTTCCAGAGGCTAGGGTAAATATTCTTGGAAGGGATATGATGACAAAATTCTCCATCAGCTTAGTTCTACAGGGATCTCTGGTGCTACCCATTAGAATGTGCATGCTACAGGAAGAGGATGAGGGACAAATTGACCCTCAAGTTTGGGCCTCCCCAATGAATCCTGGGAGGTTGAATATCCAAACAATTAAAATAAAATTAAAGAATTCATCTATTGTGATACAGGTCAAACTGTCCCATTAGAAGGGTAGAAGAGTTCTCAAACCGGTAAATGACAATTTATTATTTACAGGATTAATTGAATCATGTAATATACCCCTTTAATATCCCAATCCTTCCTGTTAAAAAGAAGAATGGGAAGTGTAGAATGGTACAGGACCTTAGGGAAATAAACAAAGTTGTTCTATGCTCTTATCCAGTAGTTCCTGACCCTTATACTATTTTAGGAAAATACCTGAAGATAGTTCTTGGTTTAGTGTAGTAGATCTAAAAGATGATTTTTGGAGTTGACCCCTGGATGAGGAAGTAGGGATATATTTGCTTTTGAGTGGGAGGACCCTCAAACGGATGGGAAACAACAGTATAGATAGAAAGTCCTGCCCCCAGGGGGATACTGAATCTCCAAATTTGTTTGGCCAAGTCTTGGAACAAACATTAGAAGATTTTGAAGTTCCCTTAAAGGACAAGAATTTTTCAATTTGTAGATGACTTATTGGTAACAGGACAGAAACAGGAATCGATAAGAGTAGTTACAATAAAACTTCTAAATTTCCTAGGGAAGGAAGGCCTCAGGGTCTCACAGGATAAATTACAATTTGTGGAAAGGGAGGTGAAATATTTGGGCCACTTAATTAGCAGAAGACAGAAGAAATTAGACCCAGAGAGAATAAAAGGGATTGTACAAACAGAGAAACCTGAAACAAAGAAAGCATTAGAGAAGTTCTTAGGTTAGTAAGGTATTATAGAAGTTGGGTTGATTCTTAGGCAGTTCTGACTAAACCTCTGTATAGTCATCTAGTTGCAGAAAAACCAGAAAGGGTAAACTGGAACCCAGAGAGCGAGGGAAATTTTGATCACCTTAAGAAAACATTGATATCAGTACCAGTACTTATTTTGCCTTCTCTTGAAAAGCCATTCCATTTGTTTGTAAATATAGATGATGTAGCTTTGGGGGTGCTAGCTCAAATTAGAGGTGGGCAGCAACACCCAGTGGCCTTTCTGTCAAAGATGCTGGATCCTGTTGCTCACGGGTGGCCCACCTGTATTCAATCTGCAACCGCCACTGCTATGCTGGTAGAAGAGAGCCGCAAAATTACATTTGGGGGCTCCTTGATAGTGTACCTCACCATGTGAGAACTATTCTGAATCAAAGGGCGGGGAGGTGGCTGACTGACTCCCACATTTTAAAATACAAAATTATGCTCCTTGAAAAGGATGATTTAGTGTTAGTTCAAGATCATAACTTGAACCCGGCAGAGTTTCTCTCTGCTTCTGTAGGGGAACATGGGGATATCGAACATGACTGTTTGAACTTGATAAAATATCAAACCAAGGGAGGATTTACAAGAGTCCCCATTGGAAATAGGAATAAATTGTCTTATTGATGGGTCATCTCGAATGATAGAAGGGAAGAGGCTGAATGCTTATGCCATAATTGATGGGGACAGTAGTGCATTGATACAGGAGGGAAATCCTCCCAAATCTTGGTCAGTGCAAACTTGTGAATTGTATGCTTTAAATCAAGCTTTAAAATTGTTAACTGACAAAGAGGGAACCATTTATACTGACTCCAAATATGCTTGGGGATATGGCACACATATTTGGGAAGATATGGGAGGAAAGGGGTTAGGAATTGGCACACTTAGCTCTCCTAAAGCAGATGCTCCAGAGTTTAGCACTACCAAAGACTATTGCAATAGTGCATGTGAAGGGACATCAATCAGGAGATACTTTCGAGGCTTGAGGTAACTGCCTTGCAGTGGAGGAGGCAATGAGAGCTGGGGGTGGAGAACACTCTGCTAAGGGAATGATGGTCTTAATCCCTACTCTGCCACTCCATCCCCCTCCATCATCCTTTACTAAGGAGAAAAGCTAAAAGCCCAACATTTGGGTGCTCAGGAGAACGACAAGGGCTGATGGTTCCTTCCTGATGGTAGAGAGGTATTGACCAAAGCAGGCATGAGGCAGGTCTTGTGCTATCTGCATCAAGGCAGTCACTGGGATGTCATCTCAAATGCCATCTCAAATACGTGTTGGTCATAGTGGACCATCTGACCTCATGAGTGAGGGTCTTCCTTTTGTCTAAAGCAATGGCTCCTATGGTGAGTAGAATTTTATTGGAAAATATAAGTTCAAGGTATGGTGTAAAAGGCCGCAGATAATGGGGGAACTCTGGGTGAGGTATAAGACCCTTCAGCCTAGAGAGAACAGGCTGACAATGTCTGGTTTGGCTCCCCACCCCCCTTTGGTGCTCTCACTCTTCCTGAGAAGAAGCAAGGGATACATACAGTAAAGAAGCATTTAGCAGGGTGCTTACAGTTAACACATGTGCAGTGTGTGTGGTGATGTACTGGTTCTCTAATCGGCACATGTTCAATATGCTGTAATGCTGTAATCATACTAAGGTACTTAAAGGCTGAGAGGACTTGAAATAACAGACTCCATCTTTGACCATCCTCGTGCTTCTCCTGCCTTCTTCACTCCTCCACTAAGCCAAGGACTCGGGCTGGTCCCAAGATCCTCCCGAGATCTAGTCCAGACAGTATATTTTGGCACCCCAGCATGAGGGCTCTAGAAAACACACTACAGTATGGGATGGTGGAGGATCTGTTCAGATCAGGGCACTCATTTCACAGCAAAAATTCTCCAAAGACTTATACAAGCATTGGAGATATCTTGCTGAGCGAAACAAGCTGAGCCAGAAATACATTGTATACAGTAATAGCAAGATTGTGTGATCAACTATGAAAGATTTGGTTCTTCTCCGTGGTTTAGTGATCCAAGGTAATCCCACTAAACTTTGGATAGAAAATGCCATCTGCATCCAGAAAGACAACTATGGAAAGAGAATGTAAATCAATACAAGCTATGTTCACTTTTTTCTTATTTTGTTTTTTTCTTCCTCAAGGTTTTTCTCTTTTACTCTGATTTTTTTCTCAACACGTTTTATAAAGAAATGTGTATTAAAAATTAATGTACACGTACAACTAGAAAACAACAACAATAAATACACAAACAAAAAAACCGAGCTCCCTGAGGGAAGAGGCTTTTTGCCCTGCTTTGATATTCAGTAATTGCCTAAAGTAAGAAAGATGAAGTAAAGTCAGGATCTCGATCCACAACTTCAAATATCTGAAGAGATGTCATGTCAAGAGGGACGTGACTTTTTTTTTTTTTTCTTCTTCTAGGTCCCACAAGACAAATTTGACCGATCAGTGGAATTTACAAAGCAGCAGATGAGGAAAAAGAACTTTTTTTTTTTTTTTTTAACTGTCTTGTGGGAAAGGATTTATTAAACACTTAATATGTGCAGGCACCTCATTGTACCAATACAATGGTACAATGGGAATGCAAAGAAAAGCAAAAGATAGTTCTTACCTTCAAAGAGCTCACAATTTAATGGGGGACACATGAAAACAACTACGTACAAACAGGATACAGGATAAATTGGAGATAAATTCAGATATGGAAACGGACTCGTTCTTGAATAGTGAGCTCTATCACTGGAAGTATCCACGCAGAGAACGCATAAACCTCTTTCAAGGGATTTTTGTGTACAGGGGAGGGGAGGTTGGGCTAGAACACGTCGATGGTTCCTCCCAATTGTAAGAAACCAGGTGGGGCAGGGAAGGTGACTCCCGAAAACCAGTCTTCAGTCCCCACACGCTGCGCAAGGACAAATAGTGAGCAGGTGTAAGTGCCCCGTCACGCCCGTGGTAGGTCTGCCCCCAGAGAAGATTGGGGGCCGGGAGAAAGACTGCGGGGACGGGTAGGTGAGGGAAAACTTAGCAGGAGGAGCGCGGCCGGAGACCCTCGCTTCATCTTCCGAGCTGCGCGGCTTCTCGTGGCGGAGCAAGTGGTCCCACCCCCGAATCCTATCGCTGGAACTCCTGGCTGGGGAGAGGGCAGCGTAGAAAAGGACTGGCCGACAAGGTGGACGTAGCGAATCCAAATATTTTCTAGAGCATCTGGCGAGGGAGGCAGCGGCGTCCAAAGAGACAGGCTGAGAAGGTGGGTTTTGAATACTCCCAGTCCCGAGCGATGGTCTACAAAAGGTAGGGACCCTGAGCGTCTTTGGACCAAGTTTCAACGCCTGCCTTTTCAGGAGAGCGTTCCCGGGGCTGTTTCTGCAGGTGCAGGGTGCTGGGCTAGGGGAGAAGCTGCGTTAGGGGTCTCGGGAGCTCGCGCTGTCTCCGAACCGGACTGCGGGCGGGGCTGACTTCTATCTGGCTGTACTCTCAGACCTGGAGACACTCGGGCTCCCCAAAACGCCCACGCCCTAGCCAAGGGAGCGGTCAGAAGCGCCTCCATCCTTCCAGTGTTCTTACACCGGAAAGAGAGAAAAGAAGTCCACTCTTAAATAAAACTATCCCGGGCTAGCTGGCTTACCCATAGCAGAACGAGAGCAGTCTAACTAGGCGCGTAGTCTCTTTGGAGGTCGTGGGAGTCTCTTTAAAACGGCCCTTTGCAGAAGATTGGTTTCTGTCCCCATTTTACAGGGAGATAAACTGAGAAAGTTGGCAAGGAATTGGCACACCACTCCTGTATCTTTATTGAGAACACCCCAAATAGGGTCACGAAAAGTGGGACAGGACTGAAATGACTTAACGCAACTGAGGAGTGGGCGCTCATTCTGTGGTTAGGTGTCTGAGGCTCTAGTCTCCTGGTCACCGACTCCTGCCCCTCCCTCCTCCCTCATGGAGCTTGCTGGAACTCCAGGTGTTACCTAGTGCACTTCCTTCTTTTACAGATGAGGAATCTAACTCCTTTTGGCAGTGTTTTCCTTCTTCAACTCCTTGGTTTTTTCCTTCTGCTCTCAGGAGGTGCGGCCTCACGTGGTAGTATAGTGGTAGGATAGTGGCCTTTCGTCCTTAAACCTAGATGTAATAGGTGAACGTGGGTATCTCACCCCTGTCAATGAACTTTTTTGGGAGGAAGAGGCCAAAACGTCACATTTGATATCTTCGCACACTGGGCGGCTCCTGGGTACTCAGTAAACTTTTATCACCAAGGATAATTAAGAAAATTAATTGCATTTAAAGTAACTTCAAAGATTTTCAAGCTATATAGCCCAAAGAGATCTTAAAGGAAGGAAAGGGACCCACGTGCAAAAATGTTTGTCGCAGCCCTTTTTATAGTGGCCAGAAACTGGAAACTGAATGGATGCCCATCAGGTATATGAATGTTGTGGAATATTATTGTTCTGTAAGAAATGACCAGCAGGACGATTTCAGAAAGGCCTGGAGAGACTTAAACCAACTGATGCTGAGTGAAATGAACAGAACCAGGAGATCATTGTATACAGCAACAAGAAGATTATATGATGATCAGTTCTTTTTTTTTAAATTTTATTTATTTATAATTTTTGACAGTATATATGCATGAATAATTTTTTATAACATTATCCCTTGTATTCATTTTTCCAAATTATCCCCTCCCTCCCTCCACTCCCTCCCCTAGATGACAGGCAATCCCATACATTTTACATGTGTTACAATATAACCTAGATACAATATATGTGTGTAAATATCATTTTTTTGTTGCACATTAAGTATTAGCTTCCGAAGGTGTAAGTAACCTGGGTAGATAGACAGTAGTGCTAACAATTTACATTCACTTCCCAGTGTTCCTTCTCTGGGTGTAGTTATTTCTGTCCATCATTGATCAACTGGAAGTGAGTTGGATTTTCTTTATGTTGAAGATTTCCACTTCCATCAGAATACATCCTCATACAGTATTGAAGTGTACAGCGATCTTCTGGTTCTATTCATTTCACTCAGTATGATGATCAGTTCTGATGGATGAGACTCTTTTGAACAATGAGATGATTGATGCTAGTTCCAGTGATCTTGTGTGAGGAGAGACATCTGTCCCACCCAAAGAGAGGACTGTGGGTACTGAGTATGGATCACAACATAGCATTTTCACTTTTTGTTGTTTGCTTGAATTTTATTTTCTTTCTCACTTTTTTTCCTTTTTGATCTTATTTTTCTTGTGCGGCAAGATAATTAAATAATTATGTATGCATATATTGGACTTAACATATTTAATATATTTTGGATTATTTGCCATCTAGGGGAGGAGGGAAGAAGAGGGGGAAATTGGAACACAAAGTTTTGCAAGGGTTAATGTTGAAAAATTATCCATGCATGTTTTGAAAATAAAAAGCTTTAATAAAAAAGTATAAGAGGGATTTTCAAGCTAAACTAAAAAAAAAAATAGGAGTTCTTTAAACTGATTATTCATAGGTTATCATTTCAGCAAGTAACTTACTAAGCACTTAGAAAATTAGCAGGTATGTGGCACAATGAATAGATTGTCAGGCCTGGAGCGGAAGATCCAATTTCAAATCCAACCTCAGATACTTAACTAGAACCCTGGGCAAATCATAATCCTGTTTACCTCAGTTTCCTCATCTGTAAAAATAAGCTGAAGAAGGAAATGGCAAACCACTCCAGTATCTTTGCCAAGAAAACCCCCAATGGGCTCACAGAAGAATCAGACACTGAAACAAAAGGACTGAACAACAACAATAAAAATCAGCATTGATGGCTAAAAGGATAGAAGAAAAGGTAGAACCTATATTGTATCTGGATAGTATTGATATCAAAAGAATCATTCTCTAAATTAATGTTCCAGGTCAGACCTGGAACTCATCCAGGGAATCTTTAGCAATATGAATAGGAAGTTCAGATGTTCATTTTTCAAGCTCTTTGTCATTTCCTTCTGTTGCATTATTTTGTAGAAAATAATATTCATGATTTGGGGGCTATGTATTAATGTTTTTTGGGTGCTTGGGGTACTGTAAGATGTAAAAACATAGTAAATGCTAACAATCTGGGATGTGGCAAAGTTTTTTTTTTAATTATATCAATTTTTTGAAATGTACATGAGGAATCAAAATATTTGTGATTTGGAAAGGTGAAAGCAACCAGAAAACAGTTATGGCTACATTTTATTATATTATTCTCTGAACTCTAATATTAGTAATTAATAAATGAATTTGATTTGGATTCAGAACTAAATCTTTGAAATCAGCTTTTTTTTTTTTTTTTTTTTTTTACTCTAGATATTATTGGAGTTCAGCTCCAGTGAATACTGAGAGTGTGAATCTGTGAATATCTGAGGCCAGGCAGAAGAGATGCTTTGCAATCTTCTTTTATAAATCTGAGAGCTAGGCTTTATATACTCTTTAAGATACTATTACATTAACACCAGCTACCTGGTAAAATCCATATACACTCCAGGGTTAATACATAGACCATATGACATTTAAGTTTCACCTTAACTAGCAATAACAAGATTATTTATTGTAACAGTGTCCTCAATAATAGAAATTATCAATAGCAAAGTATTTATGAAAACAGAATTGTAAATAGCATAGTTGTGATTCTTACCAATATCAAGATATTTGTTTTGTATTCTACAATAGAATGCATGCAACAGAAGGAAAGGACAAAGAGCTTGAAAAATGAACACCTGAGCTTTCTATTCACATTGCTAAAGATTGTCTGGATGAGTTCCAGATCTGACTTGGAACATTAATTAAATAAATAGTATAATTGTAATGTCTTGTTCCTGACCCAAGCATTCTCCATCAAGACTATCTTAAATTTATCTACAGTATGTCTTTCATCCATTGTTAAAGGAGGTAGTGAGCCAATGCTTTGAATTGTTCCCCTTATAGAGAGCAGGTCTCAAGTAATACATGGACTGGACTCTTCCTGTACATGGCTTATTCAATACTACAAGGTATAACACAGATATCTTGAATTTTACAGCTGAATGCTCAGTCAGTTCATTGCATTATTAAATTGTGGGTGCTTCATAGAACTGTGTCATTCATATTATGATTAAAACTAAAACTTGAGATGAGGAAAGTAGCAGAATTTGAAGATACAAATTTTCTGCATCCTATATATAAAACACCCCCATCTTTTATCCATGTGACTTTAATAAAGTCTCCTTATTTTACTATTGTCTGCTAAAGAAAATTTAGACTTAGATTAAAAGGCAAATTATTGAAGTTTCTCATTATTTCAAAAAAAGTGAATAATAAATTCTTTCTAAATTTATTTTTGGACAATAGCTTCTAAACCATTAATTTTTTTAAGAGTATGTTTGGGAGGAAGAAACAAATATTAAAAGTTTAATGAAAGTGTGCTCTTATGCATCACAAGTCTTATAAATAACAATAACTGAACAAATAAAGTGAGTTAAAACTACCCTGCTGGTTCATAAAATTTCCACAATTTAAATTTGTCCAGAGACAGTCCTACAACAGAGTGACTTGTAACTTACAATTCCTATTCTAATATTATTTTCCCATTTGCAAGGACATTCAATTATATTAAGGCCAATTGTAGTGAAATATATTTGGGAAACTTTTAAAAATGCCAAGAGAGCTAGGGGGATAAGAAAGCTGTTTAATTAATCCTCCACAGCCACTGCTTTGGAATCTATTTAAAAGAGCAACTTGGATCAGCTGGGTGGAGCAAAGGATGAAGTCAGGAAGATCTGAGTTCAAATCCAGATTCAGGTATTTATTAGTTGTGTCACCTGGAGTAAATCACACCAATTACCTCAAAAAAAAAAAAAAAAAAAAAAAAAAAAAAAAAAGTAGTCAAACAAACCAGAAGCTCTTTTTGCTTTATTGACCTTTAGCAGTCAGTGGATTCCTTCTCAGAATAATGTGTTTAAGTGCATTAAAAAATACATAATATTATAATATTTTGTATATAATATTCATGTGATGCACAATATACAAAACATATGAAAATATACAATATTATAATTTTCTTTCTATAAAAGTAACCAATTTGCTGAAATAAGCTACCAAAATTATTTTTCAAAAATTCCCAGATCTTAGGTTAAGAACTGCTGAATTTTGGGGCAGCTAGGTGGTGAAGTGGATAGAGCACCAGCCCTGAATTCAGGAGGACCCGAGTTCAAGTGTGATCTCAGACTCTTAATACTTCCTAGCTGTGTGACCCTGGGCAAGTCACTTAACCCCAGCCTCATTAAAAAAAAAAAAAAGCTGCTAAATATTAAAATAGTTAAAAAATGAAAAAAGGTTTGTTTATGTTGTTATTGTTTGTAGAATTGACTTACTCTTTTAAAGCTTGAAGTTTTTGAAGGAAGTAATTGTCATACCATGCTGAGGTAGACTTACTATTGTAGTTTATGTCATTCATTTTTTGAGATCTTATAAACATAGTTCTGGAAAAATGCAACTTGGATCATTATTAGGAGTACTTTTTACTTACAAGATTTGGTGGATTTTGTGACTTAAATCCTGTTTGTAAATGAGTTGCATAAAAGGAAGGTTTGTTTACTTCAAGTAAATTAAAAAACAATTTGTGGTTCATATAAGTGTATGCTATAATACTATAATATAAAATTACATTGTGCATGTGTGAATAATTTTTAAATCCACATTGACATCTTTTGCCTATCTTTCCACCAAGGGGCAGCATAGATCACGTTTTTGCTCAATTATTACTAAGTTGAAGTTGGCAGGATACAGGATCCTTAAGAATTAGCTGACCAAGGTGAATACAGTTTTCTCAATTTTCTTACCAGCAGCACAGCAATATATGATTTTTAATGGAAAGTTCAGACTGTATAAATGGAGTATTTTAATTGCTGGATTTATGATGAGCTAGTGTTGTAAAAGGAATCAATAGATTAAAATTTGAGCTGACTTCTAAAACAATTTTTATACAAAATTTTGTGGTTTTATGTTGAATATTTATTGGAGTTTTCTACTCATTTGGAAGTTTTTCTGTTCTTAGCACTAGCATTGTAGATGAAACAAGAATTTAGGCTAACTTCTTTAGCAACTATAGTTTGTAGAACCTCTTCCATTATAAGCCATAAATTGGCTGTTGGAAAATGCAGTCAACCCTTATTTATTAAGCATCTGCTGTGAGTCAGGCAAATATTGGGGATACAGATAAAAAAAATCCCTACTTTCAAGCCTTCATTCTTTTAGGAGATAGATCATGTACAAGTATTTACAGACTAGATTTTATAGGTGCAAATAGAAGATAAATACATATGAGAGAGAGAGAAGAGAGAGAGAAGAGAGAGAGAAGAGAGAGAGAAGAGAGAGAGAAGAGAAGAGAAGAGAAGAGAAGAGAAGAGAAGAGAAGAGAAGAGAAGAGAAGAGAAGAGAAGAGAAGAGAAGAGAAGAGAAGAGAAGAGAAGAGAAGAGAGGAGAGAACGAGAGAACATTGGAGCAGGAGCCAGAATTCACAGGTGAAGGTCTCAAGAAACATTTTGTATAGAAGGTACTGCTTTAGTTGTGTTTTAAAGGAAATGAGGGATTCTATGAAGCAGATGTAAAGAATCCTGGGCAATTTGGCTATTGAAAGAGCTTGCAGTAAAAATCCCATAGTACAGAGTTTTCTCAACTGAGGAAAAAGTACTGACACATAGCAGGTTTGTTGGGAATATTAGGAAGGGGCAGTTGTTGACTTTATGGTATATGTGAATATATTCATATTTTGACTTTCAAAGTACTTGTTTATGTATATTTGGTATGCATATGTTAATAAGACTAGATTTAGTATCACTATTATAACCCCTTTTATTCTAAAAGGAACTAATACAAGTTTAGAATTTGACTTTTATATGTAAACATTTGAGAATATAGGACCACTTTCATTTGACTATTGGAAGCCTTGGTCTTTCCCCCCTCCTTTTTTTTTTTTTAACTCAAATCAGTTTAATAAAAAACTTTTTAAAAATTCTGTTTCAATAAATGCCCATTTATTTGTGAAAAAATAACTTTTACTTGATTATTTTGATTTTTTTCAGATAATATAGTAAATTAACTTTAATTAAACATTTAATATTTCAACTCCTTTTTCCTTTAGTATAGGCAATTTCTCACTCTAAAATTCTGATTAGTCCAATTTGTAGTTAACTTACACAAATCTTTCCCTCTTGTCAGTATTGCCATCATTGCAGAAGAAATAAAGGTAAAGCCAGAATGGTTAAAATTCTGACAAATCATACATTCTTGAATTCATATTGTAGCATAGTGTATCTTAAACTTACAAAATAAATTTTGTTATGAAAGGTGTTCATGTAGGACTTTGCTTAAATTATGTGCAGTTTTTTTTTATTCTTTGTAGATTAAATTACATGATTTTTTAAAGGTAACCTTTTCAGGAGAGGCTACAGGAAGAAGGGACTAAATGGAACTAGAATTAACTTTGAAAAAAAGTTGGCTTGTACCTCAAAGGTTCATATTTTGCTGTTATAGCAAGTTGCCACTAGGAAAATGTGATTTTTTTTCTTAACTGAAAACAAAAAGATTTTACCTCATTAATTTTAGTCATATCACTACCATGTTAAAAGCCATAGAGCACAAATTCCCTTTTAGCCTTTTGTGTGGATTCAGATCAAATGCCTTATATAGTTCAATCTTTATTTGGTAGAAAGACTAATAGTGGATGAAATGATTTGGGATTATGATTGCTGTATAAATTTTTAGTTGAAATATTTATAGTTAATTACATTTTTGAATAGGAAATAACGATCCAAAAATCTATAAAAACAATCTTTCCCATATGTAATATATAATTTGCTACTGCCAAAATCTTAGTATGAAAGACACTGAAATAAGTAGCATGGCTTAGTTGATAATTTTTCTCTGTCTTTATATCACTACTGGCACTGAGAATTAAAATAGACTGAATTATTGGATTAGTCATGAAATAGTTTAATTATTTTATACATATAAATACAGTCTGAATGGGAATTTAAAACTCAAGTATATTTATTAGAAAGGATGAGAAAATGTCTTTGTAGTATGCAGAAGTCTATTTCTAGGATGTAGCAGTAAAAATATTCACATATCCCTTAAGCATATGAATCTTTTCATAAACCCATCTGTTTATTTTTCCATTAAAGGAATAATGTTTGTGCTTTAAGCAAGTTTCCCTTTTTAGGGGGGGGGGGAGATGATTAAGAGGTAAGATATTTGAGACGGTTTTATCCTGTAGCATTCCTTATTAGGTTTTTTTTTTGTGACTATTCAACATTTACTAACTCAGATTTAATGTTTGAGAGGAACTGACAAATTGGAAAAAATAAGTTTCAAGTCAAAGGATCTATTTAATCCCCTTTGTGTAACTTTAAGTCCTAACTCCTCATATAGTGACCCATTACACTTTGACCCCCCTTTTTGTGGTTAGCATATGATATTTTATGATAAACCTCCAATCCTTTAAACTCCTAATAAATTAGTTTTTAGGTTCTGGGCAGTGATTGAGCAAATTATCCTAGGCCAATAGCTAAATAAGTATTAATTGAAAGTGTCTGTGATATTTACCAATTCTGCTTCTTCTCACAGGGATACTTGAAAAGCAAAAATGCCAGTTCCTTTGCTGCATCGAGTGGTCAGCCAGGTGCTACAAAGACCTATTTGTGGATGTCCGACTGCCATTGTGCCTGTTCGGTTTCTGGCTATTTCACCTCGCCAAGTTCCATCTGATGCCAGTTTTCATTTGGTACCTTTTTCTGATAAAGAGCATCCACGAGTACTAATAACAGGTTGGTTTTGAGAACTTTTGTTTTATTCTTGTTTGGCATTTGTATATTACTATATATTTAATATTTCCCCCACATTCTGGGGTATAGTTAGATGGTGCAGTGAATAAAGTGCCAGGTCTGAAGTCATTTTCCTGAGTTCAAATTTGGCCTGAGATACTTCCTGTGACCTGGGCAAATGAATCAACTTTATTTGCCTCAGTTTTCTCATCTGTAAAATGAGCTAGAGAAGGAAATGGCAAAGCATTCTGGTATCTTTGTCAAGGAAACCCCAAATAGGGTTATGAAGAGTCAGACATCACTAAACATTAACAAAATGAACACATTCTTCATCCTCCACAAAACATTTATATTTACATCACCTCATTTGATCTCCTTAGCAATTTTAAGAAATAGACAAAGCAAATTCCTCATTTTTTAGATGAGGAAATTTGAAATTCAAGGGCAAGTAAACTATCCAGGATCACACTATTAGGAAAGAACCCAGCTAAACTTAATCTATAATTCTTTTAACTCCCAAATTCAGCACTGACTTTGTCAACTGATATTTCAAACTAAATGTCCTGCAGGAATCTCAAACTCCAAAAGTCCAAAATGAAACTCAATATCTTTCATTCCACTTGGCTTCAGTTGCTTTGCCTGGTCTCAGCTAGCTTCCTGGAGCAGGTTCAGGTTAAGCTTTAATCTCATCACTATACTGGCATCTCAAGCCAAATTGACACTACCTCCCTCCAACTCCTTTCCCATCTATTTGGCAACTGACTCTCTGTAGAGTTATTGTAACCCCTGCCTTCTCAACAGCTACATATTCTGAAGCTCTGGAAAAGAAAGTCCTTAATACTGTCAAATGCTTAACAAAAAAAGATACAATGATTGCTTTACCATACCTTCTGAATTACTGATTTTTTCCATCTAATCTGAAGCTTAAACTTCCAATATGGGCTGTCTGCCCTTTTTAGAGTGAGAACAAGGAACATTGCTTTTCTGTTTGTACAGTGACAAAACATTTAATATTTAACTTTGGAATGTACATTGGATAATATTCTGGAAAATCATAACGCTTTAAAATAATGATGCCACTTTGTGCATGTGTATGACATTCTAGGAGATTGTCCCGTTTTTTGCTCTACTCCCGATCTCCTTGCTTTTCCATTCTTAAGTGTTTAGGAATTTAGACTAGTTTCCCAAGTTTACCTATGTGGTTGATATTTACCTTAGATTGGAGGAGATAAGTGTTTTAAATGTAGATTCTTTTAAGTAGAAAGTGTTATGAATTGTTTCTTCTGTCAATTGTGGGTCAAGGTCAGTTGGATTTAGAATCTGGAAGATCTGGGTTAAAATCCCAACTCTAATATTTGCATGGTTTTGGCAAGTCCCTTAATCTCTCTAAGTTGAAATTTCTTTAAATGTTAAATTAAAATAATATTAACTAATATTTTTCTCACATGGTAGATATCAGTGTCAAATGAAATAATAAATGTTAAGTGCTTGACAAACTTAAACCAAGTCTATGATAAGGTCTGTGGTTATTGCTTTTTAATGTACCAACATGCATGTATTTCACACAAGAGTAATTAAAAGTTGATTGAATTTCAACTTAATTTTCAATTTTTCCTTCTTCATTTCAGGGGGTCTTGGACAACTTGGTGTGGGACTTGCTAAACTTTTGAGGTAAAGAAACCTAAGAAATTAACCCAGGCTAGGTAACATTTTTTTCCTCATGTTTATTGTCCTAGATAAATTGCTTGATATTGTTATTTTGGTTTGCTTCTATCTAAATGGAAAAAAAAAAAAAAGAAGGAAAGTATAAAGACTTGAAGAAAATGTAGGTATAGAGCAGGAAGAAGAGGAGCTGGAAGAGTAGAACTGGATAATTATGCATGGTGAGAAACATTAATATATTATGTATAGAAGTACTCATGTTTAATATATATTGCATTGTTTGCTATTTAGGGGAAAATGTTGGGGGGAAAGAGGGAGAAAAATTTGAATCACAAGGTTTTGCAAGGATCAATGTTGAAAACTATCTGCATATATTTTGAAAATAAAAAGCTATTATTAAAAATAAATAAATGAAAAGAAAAATGTTATATTAATAATTATTAATCGGTAATCTGTCCTTTTCCTTCTATTTCTATTAAAACCCAACTCCTGAAAAGATAAGTCTGTCTGTTAAGGGCATGGCTGAATGATAAGATTACTCTTAGTTCCCAAGGACCTCACCCAACATCAAAACATAATTTTTGTGTAGAAGAGAATCCAGTCTGGCTGGACCTTTGCCTAGGGGAGGAACTCCCTATCCTTGATCCTTTCCATTAGATTTTAGAGCAGTTGTCAGGAGGAGCAGCTGAAATTAAATGTCCACCAATTGGGGTTGACTTTCATTTGTCAAGGGAATTCTGTCAGAAGGTGCATACCTGATTTAAGATGATTCAGACTTTCTTGTACCTTTGGTTGACAAAAGAAATCGGTGATTGTTAATTTATTGATTATAGGTTCACTAATTTGCAAATTGGTTACCAATTATCTAGAAACTCTTGTCTTTTGAGGGTTTTATTCATCACAGTGGGAATGGAATATTTTAGATGAAGTCATTAGGCAGCAGAGTGGACAGAGTGATGGACTTGAAATCAGGAAGATCCAAATTCAAATGCCTCCTAACCCTTAGCTGTGTGTCCCAGGCAACTCACTTAACTTCTCTGAGCCTCAATTTTCCCATATGTAAAATAAGGATAATAATTGAGTCTTCTTCAAAATTGTTATGAGGCTTAAATTATATAATCTATATTACATATATTTAAATTTATAGATATTTAAATATTTGTATATTTAAATATGTTATATATACATATGACTGTTACATAGGGCTTTGCAAATCTTAAAGCACTATATAAATGATAGCTATTATTGAGAAAGATTATTAATAATAAAATAATAGGATAATAAAATTTCATTAATAATAAAATCAATAAAGATAATTATTATTAATAAAGAATAAAGATCTTAAAATTCATAGTTCTTATTAAAATGAATGTATTATCTGAGTTCAGTTCTGGCCTCAGACACTTAGCTGTGTGATCTTGGGCAAATCTTAACCCCAATTGCCTCCCCAAAAATAATAAAATAAAATAAATGTATTGGAGGATCCATTATCTACATGTAAAAGAATATATAAAATAAATTTTAAAATAATTACAATGTAATTAAAAGGTAGATATGAGAGAGGATATTCTAGCATTTGGAATCAGGAAAGACTTAGTGTAATAGTGATGATGTTTGAACTGTGTCTTGAAGGAAGGCCAGGATTCTGTGACCCAGAGGTGAGGAAAGCTTGCATTTCAGGGATGGTGAAGGGACAACCAAACTGGATATTATTATAGATGGAGTGCCATATGAAAGGAACAGTTAGAAGGTAAGTTTGTGTCCACTGTGGAACACAGGGAAGTGAGTATTGTCCAGTGAATATGCAAAGATAGTGACTTGCTCAGGTCAACCAACTAGAAGTGTCTGAGATCAGATTTGAAACCAGGTTCTCCTTACTCTAGACCCAGACTCTAAATATCTACTAGGCTACTTAGCTGTTGCAGGTTATAAAGGATTTTAAAAGCTTTCTCTCTATACCTCTACACCTCCCCCCCCCCAAAAGAAAAGAGTTTACATTTTATTCTAAAGGTAATTAGAAGTTCCTCATTAGTTGATTAGGGGAATGACATGATTTTGTGTTTAAGAAGGGTAATTTTAGCAGCAGCATAGTGGAGGCGCTGAAATGGTGAAGAACTTAAAATGGGGAGACAAACTAGGAGACTAGTAGTCAAAAGGCAAGAGGTGATGAAAGCCTGTGCTAAGGTAAAAACAGGGTAAATAGAAAAAATGGGACAGATTTGAGAAATATTATAGAGATAGAAAAAGGCAGTATTTGGAAACTGATCAGTTATGGAGGCATAATGTCTATGATGAGCCAGCAAAAGAGAGATTGAAATGGAGTGATAAGACATGTAGGAGAACCAGAAAAAAGGTAGTGACACAAAAATCCAAAGAGGAAAGAATATCCATAAGAAAAAGATGGCGAGCAGTGTCAAATACAGCTTATAGGTCAAGAAAGAAGAGGAGACACTAAGAAAGCACCATTAGATCTAATAATTAAAAAACAGTTGGTAATTTTGGAGAGAGCAGTTTCCTTTGAGTGAAGAGAAAGTAGAACATTTTATGAGTAGCTATGATATCCAAAGCATTAATATCCCTAAGATGAAATGCAATAACAGGATTTGAGTAAATTGAAGAACTGGGAGATTAGGGAATATAAAAGAGCATTTTCATGAAAACTGAAATCCTCCAAGGAGTTGTAGAGAAGTCAGGTGCTGGATTTTTTGAAAATGTGCTAGTGTGTTAGTGTGCTAGTATGTAATAACCATTATGATCATATGGGGTGAAATATTTGTATAGAATGAACATCAAAAGTGAGGTTGTTCAATCATTATGACAAAAGGAGAGATAGAAGTAGAAGCAAAGGGAAAAAAGAATATTTCTGTAATGATTGGCCATCAGGATTATAGTGTATAGACCTTGTCTGTGGGAAGCCAGCTCTCAATGAATACAAGTTGATGGGATATAAGAAGAACAATTCCAAATAATGGAAATTCCAGAGCACAGTGGAAAAGTTTATAGGGTTGGAATGGGGCATGGATAGGATAAAGATGATGAAGAGGAAAAAGAGAAAATAAAAGATAGGGGATTGAGGATAGTTTGCTCCTTTGAGATAGGTAATGATTAAGTTATTCAGGGGAAGGCAGAAAAATAGTGAGTGGCAGATGAATTGTAATACTTATTTACAATGCTAACTAGTTGGTTTTCCTTCCAGGAAACAATTTGGAAAGGACAATGTGATCTTGTCTGACATTAGGAAACCTCCCGATCATGTTTACTACAGTGGTAAGAGACTTGGCAAGACCATTTTGGAGGGGGAGAATAGGAGCTATTCGGCAGTTTTTCTCTCATGGTCTATGTGGTTAACCACACGGAACTAGGAATTTTGAGACACAAATTTAATTTTAAGAATTAATGGAAACATGACTAATGTGAAATATGTTTAATGTATTTGTACATTTATAACCTATGTCAAATTGAAGAAGGCAAAATAATAGAAATCAAAATCTTACAAAAGTAAAATGTCAAAAACTATTAAATAATTTTTAAAAAAAGAATAAAAAGACCTTGAAAATTTGACACATTTTTGTTATGTATTTTATGAAATTCTTTTGTAGTACTGCTGCTTGTTTAAGTGTTACAAAAACAAGACATTTCTTTTGAACTTGGCTGATGTTCAGTCTCAGTAAAGTTTTATGATTAAAAACTAATGAATTTTATGATCTCTAATTCTTTTAACTGATTAAATTAAAATTATTTTGTAGAATCTGAGTTTAGTAAAAATAAAGGCAAAAAAAGGAAATAGTTTCTTTTATAAAATAATGGCAGAGGAAGCATAAAACTCAGTAATTTTGTTTATAGATTTGATGGTTCCTAAACTGTTCAACACGAACATTTTGTCTACTTCCATTCTATGATAACCACATTCTCTAACTTCATAGAAGTCTTTATATCAACTACTAACTGAATCTTCTCTATTTTCATGTAAATTCATTCTTTAACTCTGTGAAAATGGATTTAACACTTCATGAACTAAGTACCTGTTTATATTCTTTGACTTTTTTTTTTTTTTTTTTTTTTTTGGAAAAAATTATTCTAGTTTTCTGGATATCTATTGTTTTCATATTACCATATTTCCAAATATTACTTTCCTTTTCCTTTGCTACTTAGGGACCATCCCTTATAATAAAGATGAAGAAAGGAAATGGGTTAAATATTACCAAAAGATAAATATTCCACATTCCTAGTCTCCCATTTTTGCCATGAAAGGAGATGCATTTCTCTGAATTTCTAGTTCATTCTAGTTATGTATTTCTGCACTCAAGTATACAGTCTTCTATTTTTTCCTAAGAGTTTCAGCATTTGAAGTAATTTAATAATTCTGTGTTTTCCTTTTTTAATTAAATTCAACAATTATTTATTCTGTATCAAGTACTGCATGTTGAATATTGCTAAGTTCTGAGTAAGATAAAAATGATTATGACTTACAATTAGGTGCAGGGATATGACAAACTATTACAATAAAATATAGTTTAAAAGTTCATTAGAGAAGTGTGGATAAAGCGCTGTAAGAAATAGGAGGGAAGAAAAAATAAAGGGATTATGTGGAAGTGGGAAAATACATGAGGAGTCAATTGTAGAAGTCCAGGCAGTAATGGCTCCCTTAAATAGAATATTGGCATAGGGAATAAGAAATATATACAGACAATATTTCAGTGGTAGAATTAAATTGAACAGAACTTGGATATGAGAAGTAATGAAAAAGAAAGAATTAAGTAAAATCTCAAGACTTTGAACTGGGGAGACTAGGAGAGTGATGCTTCTGATATAAATAGAAAAGTCAAAAAGACTAGCAGGGTTTTAGGGAAAGATAGACTCAGTTTTTTGAGGTGTTTTTGGAATATCAGAATGAAGTACTATGTAAGCAATTAAAGTATCATTCTGAAACAGAAAGAGGCATCTAGGCTAGAGATAAAAAGTTTGGGGATCATATGCAGAAAGGTAATCAGATTATCAAGGGAAAGAATAAGGATATAGTATAAGGAAAGAATATGTACATATATTGAACTGGGGAGACTAGGTAGAGTGATGCTTCTGACAAATAGAAAAGTCAAAAAGACTAGCAGGGTTTTAGGGAAAGATAGGGAAAGATATATATATATATATATATATATATATATATATATATATATATATATATATATATATATATATATATATATAATTCCCCAATAAGAAAAAAGGGATGGGATAGACACTTTTAAAGTACCTATCTTTAGTAGTTGGGGAGACTCCTTAATGACTACTTAATCATTAAGTGGAGGAGACAGAAAGTAGAAGATCCAGGACAGAAGAAAGACTATTCAGAAAAGGAGGAGGAGAGAGCCAGTCATTTTAGATGCTACAGAAAAGTCAAGGCATCCTTATTTTAAAATCATTGGGAACTTCAGTGAAATGTTGGGGAGGAAAGTCAGATTTGAAGGGGTTTAAGTGAATGAATGGTGAGGAAGTAAAGGAAAGAGATATAGATTGGTTTTTCAAGAAGTTTATCAGTGAAAGAGAAGCAAAAGATGGGACTGTAGCTGAATAGGATAGAACAACACTTTTAGGGTTTGGAAGACCTAAGCATGTTGAATGGGAAGGAGCCAGTGGAAGAGAGACTTGAGTATAAATGTGAAAGAAGGAAAGATTACTAGAGCAAGATCCCGTAAAAGATTGGAGGTAATGGGATGAAATCAAAGGTAGGGTTTAGGGATAAGGATGCTTCTTCCTATGGGGAAAAAAGTGACAGAAAAGAGAATAAATGCTGCTATTGAAAAATTTGGAAGAAGCAGAGAAAGGCAGCTGAGAAAACTCAATTGAATAAAGTTCCGAAGTTTTAGGCAGCAGATAATAATAATTGCAAAGCAGTAATCTTTTATTCATCTCACACATTATTTAAGAAAATTTAATTTTTTTCCAATCAACAAAAATCTATTTATTCTCCCTTCTTCCTCTTCCCTGTCATTTGAGAAAGAAAACGCCTGCTATAAACATTCTACATTATTAATCATGAGCTGCTTGATAATTGTTTTAATAAAATACCCATAATATTGAGTTTAATAAAAAAAACTAACAACTAACTAGCAATGGAAATTTATAGGGTGTGAAAGGGTTCCCAATAAAAATGAAGAAAAAGACAAGATGTGTCCTTGGGTCCTTTTTAATATTTGTGATTCAGTCATGACATACTAATTCTGCCTCCATTGTAGGGCCATTTATTTATTCTGATATCTTGGATTATAAGAACCTTCGGGAAATTAGTAGTCAACAATCGAATCACATGGCTCATTCACTATAGTGCCTTACTAAGTGCTATTGGGGAAGCGAATGTACCCTTGGCAAGAACCGTAAATATTACCGGTAAGCTTGCTTGGATTTTGTCCAATATGATTGGACCATTTTTTCTAGTTCTTTGGTCATATGGAGTTTCTTTAAATCCTGATAAATACTATTTGTTTCAGGTTTGCATAATGTCCTGGACATTGCAGCAGAGCATAGTCTGCGACTCTTTGTGCCTAGTACAATTGGTGCTTTTGGGCCTTCTTCCCCACGGAATCCAACCCCTGATCTCTGTATTCAGAGACCTAGAACCATGTATGGAGTGTCTAAGGTTCATGCAGAGCTCATAGGAGAAGTAAGTATTGCCTGACTCAGATATATTCTATGAGTAGAACACTTTAGAGCACTTTCTTCTTAGGTTTTTTTTTTTTTTCCATTTATATTTTAAATTGTTTTTGAAGCCCTTTCCAATGCTTCCTAGGTTTGAAGGTGACTTTGGTTACTTAAAAGTTTTACTAGCTATAAGTTTAGCAATTTGGAAAAGCTTCAAGTGTCCAAGAGGCTGTATGTTATCAAAAAACTTACATAGCTAATTTACTCATTAAGTTAGTTGATACAATCAATTAATTTTTTTTGAGGAATTATAGCAAATCTTGAAGATTATTTACTAAATTATAGTTAGGTTGTGATCTATATTGGTGGAGGAAATATACACACTAGTGAGATAAATCAAAGAACTTTGAAGTATTTAAATGTTTAATGATTCATATTTAAGGAAGATAAAGTATTAATGTTAATAAAAGCTTGTGTGTAGACTTAAATGTATATCTTCAGTATAGGCCTCTTGGATTCTAAATTCTCTTATCTAGTCTATTCCACAATTTTACTATTTTTCAAGAAGTAGCAATTTTTTTAAAGAGTACATCTGATATTATATGTAATTTATTAGGATTTAAAGTTGGAAAACTTGGGGCAGCTAGGTGGTGCAGTGGATATAACACCAGCCTTGAAGTCAGGAGGACCTGAGTTCGAATGTGACCTCAGACACTTAGCACTTCCTAGCTGTGTGACCCTGGGCAGGACATTTAACTCCAATTGCCTCAGCAATAAATGAATGAATGAATGAATGAATGAATGAATGAATAAATGGATGAATAAATAGATAAATAAATAAATAAAGTTGGAAAACTTAAGAAGTGGATGATCTTAGAGGTCATTTAATCTAATATTCTCATTTTATGTATGAAGAAAATGATCTCCATATACCCAAAATGACATAGATTAGGATTCTCTAAAAATTCTGATTCTAAGCTCTTGACATAGCTTACGTTTGCAACTTTACCTTTTCAGTATTCTGTCAGTTCACAGTAATAAATTGTTAGACATCAAGAAAATCGGTATTAGTCCTTCCTTATAAAAGGTGGCAGATTCCTACTATAAAACTTTTTTCTTTTTTGGGGTACTTGCAGAAAGTTAATCTTGTTATTTTATTTATCATAGAAATTTTTTGAGAAAACAAGATGTAAAGATAGACTGCTTTAATTTTAGTATTTACCATAGAAAAAAGTTAAGTCTTTAGAGAGTTCCAATTGCTTTTACATTCCTTTTTTCTTTATTAGAAATTTGACACAACATTTTAATATATAAAGAACAATTGAAAAGGAAGATTGAATATGAAACTGAACTATTATATTTAGAACATTTTAAAGGATAATAATATAGACTCTTGTGTATCATCTTAGGAAAGTAAGTCATTTTTTTGCCAGCTTCCTCTAAAACTTTTTGGTTTTTAAGATTCTTATGTTTCTTTCTTAGTATTATCATTACCGATATGGTTTAGACTTCCGGTGCCTGAGGTATCCTGGAATCATTTCTGCTGATTCCCACCCTGGTGGAGGAACAACTGGTAAGTGTTTGCTTCTATTTCTTAGTATTCAAAACAAATTTTTAAAAAAAGTTTTCATTTAAAAGATTAAAATTATCTTGGTAGCAGAACTTTCATGGGGAATGTAAAACTGTCATCTATAAGATGAAGAGAACTTAATTTTACATTGATAATATTTTGTTTTCATGTAATAGCTACTTC